>NW_015506867.1:81140-115657 GCF_001515645.1 Sinocyclocheilus grahami | reverse complement strand
GATTATCTCGGCAAAGGAGAAGTGCTCACTAACACAGATTTAGACAGATTTGTGAACAATATTTGAGAGAAATAGGCCTTTTGTGTACATAGAAAAAGTCTTAGATCTTTGAGTTCAGCTCATGACAAATGGGGGCAAAAACAAAAGTGTTGCGTTTATAATTTTGTTCAGTGTAATAGAGAGTGCTAGAGGACAAAGCACAGTTTTATGGAAACAACTAAATAATGTAACAAATAAGACTCATAATCAACATGTAGTTAAAGGGTTATATTTAAATGGTAAAGTAATAAATGATTAAGCTACTTTGGCACATGAGTTTAATACATATTTTATTCATTCAGTAGATGAATTAGCTCAACATTTTAAATTAACAGCATTAGAAAATATAGGGTGGAGGTGGAGGCATTAAATGTATTTTGTATTAAGGAGATTGATGAAAATAAAATAACTGCTATAAGTCTGACCGGCTTATTAGTTAAATATTACAGGAGAAACCTCAGCTCTTATCTTGACAAAGGGACATTGCATTAAATTAAGGCTGCCAATAACTGTGGCACACACACACACACACACACATATGAGAAAAGAATACGATTACTTTAATTAAAGGTTAGATTTTTTCACAGTATGTTTTGGTCATATTTATCAAGGGTCCCACTATTTGTAGAGGGCGCACGTGTATTTCTTGTCACTGCTTCACACTCCAGTTCGGCTGGTGGCGGTAATGCACCAAAGACAGCCAACACATCTCAAGAAGAAAAAGCAGGATCTCAGGCGGCAGATCTCAGGTCAGCTCCTAAACTACAATTATCGCTGTGTGCACGTCATCAGTTGAAGAACGCGTGTGTGCGGTGCATTTAAAGCAAACGGTTTGTAAGTTCACGCGCTGCCTTAAAATATGCATGCGATTCAGTTCGATGAATGAATGCATTAACACACTGCATGATTTTATTGCTTGATTGTATTTCGTGAAAGGTAAGTCCGGCCATTCTGTGTCTTATCCCAGCTATCGAAGGCTGCAATAAAATACAATTGTATGCAGTAACCTTACGTTTTATTTGGTTTTGTAGGTGGGGATGGAAAAACATTTTTACATTGTTATCGTCTGTGCATTGATGTCTTTGCACCCACTGTTAGTCCAAGGAGCCAGACAGGGTCAAGACATCAAATGTGGAGGTTTTCAGCTTTTTTCAAACCTTTTATAATTTACTGTGCACATATATTTTTATACCTAGACTGGCATTGTGGGTCAGTTGTCTTGCATGACAAAGAAACATCAGGAATGTTACACACCTTCATAAATGCATCTTCAAACTGTTTTAATACATCTTTGTGATGAAGGAGTACTTCTGAATTGCATCATGCACATGTTTTTTTCCCCCTAGCATGCAGGGCATTAGTTGATGAAATGGAATGGGCCATATCGCAAATAGATCCCAAGAAAATGATCCAGACCGGATCATTTAGGATTAATCCTGATGGCAGTCAGTCAGTAAGAGAGGTGACATATTTGAGGTTCATCGTGACATCATTTTGTGTTTGTTTGTTTTTGACACCAACTTACAGATCTTTATGCATTTGTTTTAATGTGCTCAGGTTCCCTTTTCCCGCTCTGAGAGTCATCTGCTGGAACTGATGGAAGAGGTTTGTGAGAGGATGAACGATTACGGTGAACGGGTTGACCCTGCCACCGATCGGAAGACATACGTGAGACATGCATCCCGTGATGGCACTGCCATGGACCTTTCTGATGTGGCCTTTGACTCCAGAGTCAGCTCTAGTTTAAAGTTTGCTGTGAGAATGAATATATATATATTTTTCATGTCTTCATGTATTTATTTTTAAGTCAAACCTTAACTTGTATTTGCATTTATGATGCAATTCGCTGCTGATTTGATGCAATAATTGTACACTATCAGACACTATCTTTCTTTGTGTGATTTTTCACAGTGTGAAACAATCGTTGAGCAGCACGAGGATGAACTTATTGAATTCTTTGCTCATGAGACGGACAACGTTAAAGACAAGCTCTGCAGTAAGAGGACGGGTAATGCTGTAAACGTATTTGATTCAGTATTCTTTCATTTCAAACCTACCTATGAACTCCACATGATATGTGTCTCTAGATTACCTGAAGTTCTTTTATTTCATCGTAGTCACAAGCTACATGCATTTACCTGTTAAAAACATTATGACGACACCTTTTCAGGCATAGCTGACACATGTACAGTATTGAAAAAATATTCAGAAGGACACGTGGAACTGTATCACCAATACTTTTTTCTTACTACACTTGCATATGTAATAGTTTATTTGAACTCCTTCCACAGATCTCTGTGACCATGCCCTGAAGATACCTCATGACGAGTTATAACATGAGCCGAGCACGACATGCCAGCTTTACCTTCGGAAAACAATGTTCAACTTCAGTAAACGGACTGATTCTCTTACTTGTTGAGGACGCTGAACATACAGAGATCTACTTAAGTGATGTTAGGCACAGCATTGCATATGTACTTGACCCTATGGGTTCACTGTTGACATGTATTAATGGCGTTACCATCAAAACTGTTCAGTCATTAATTAAAGCTGACTTTCTACAGCTAAAAATGAGATCTCTATGAGTCTCTCCAATGGCATACTTTTATATTTAAATGTCCTTGGATGCACTTAGTTTTTAGCTTAGAAGATAACTTGCAGTATATTTATTATAAGCACAGATAGAGCGCCTTTGGAGTACCTGGTTCTAGTGGTGATGTGTCTTGATGTTTTTTTTTTTTTTTTTTTTTTTTCAGGTCATGAATCTGATCAGATTACTAGTCCTCAAGTCTTAACCAATTAGGTCACCACCATTTTGTATGGAAGTGAACATCAGTTAACCCACTTTTATGTATTCACTTGTTTTCTTCCCACACGTTATTGCTTCCAGATTTGTCAACATTCGTTTGTTGGGGATGGACTATGTAGTTGTTATATTATTTTAATATAATAAGAAAATAAGAAAGCCCTTTCTTTTAGACACTGAGTGGTCACGGGGGAATCTGTGCTAAGGACAATCTTTTTTTAAAGCCCAATAGCCCAATATACAAAATTGAGCCTTAACTGTCAATGGGTAAAATCTACATATTTCATATTTTCCTAAATTTTGGGAGTCCTAGGTTTTAAGCATTATGTATAGTGCAAACCTAGAACTTGAGCTCAATTGTGCTGAACGTTTAAGGACGAAACTTCAAGCATCAAGATGTACAATGCAAAATGAGTCTTACAAAAAAACAAAAACGTATAGCTGTTGCACTAATAAAAATTGAGAAAAAAAAGAGAAAAATGTCTGGGGACATCTTTTGTAGTCATTTATGGATAAGCATCAAAATACTCATTAATTTCTTTTACATGTGAATATTGTGATAGATTGTATGAACTGGTTTTTTTTCTGCGTTGGAAGTAATTTATTTTTGGCTCAGTTTTTTAGGTGACTGCAGAGTCTTTCACTTATGTTTGTACATTGTCCTCCGAGGGATGTGAAATACATTATTTTAGTTTACTAGCAGAGTCCATAAAACTTCATGAGACTTTGAATTAAGACTTTTATTATGGTTGTTTGTTTTTAAATATCTTTCATATTATAACTTGTCTTTCTCTTTTCTTGAACTCCTTTAATTTACTACTTATGTTCATGTTATGTTATTTGTCTGTTTTGTTTTTCTTAAGTTAGAGATTTGTTGAATTTGTGCTGGTCAGACAAAGTCAAATTGAGCATCAGGAAAGATGTAACCGAGATTATTCAATAAACTGCTCATTTATGATAACTGTATCTCCTGCCTTATGGACTAATAGAACAGTTGACATGACTACACTGTAAAAAATAAGTGTAATTTTAACTAACATTTTGTAAAAACACTACGGAAAAAAACTGTTAATAGGTTAACAGTAAGTTCCTGTACTAATACAGGGAAAAACTAAAATATCTAACCAGACATTTCATGTAATTTTACAGTAAAATGCTGTTAATTTTACAGTTTTTAGAAGTAAAAATAACAGATCAATGTATAATTTACAGTCAAAAACTGTAAACTGATATTCCCAGAATTCCCTGCATGTCACTCCACATTTGAAAGTATTTTGTTTAAATAACTAATAACAAAAACTTTTTAAAAAACATGATTATGTATATTTGGGCTTTATGTTACATCTTCTGTTGTTTAATGAAAGTTTAATGCATTATTTAAGTATCGTGTGTTACCATGATGGTGTTTTGTGTTTGCATGAATGACTCTGTGCACCTTCTATATATTAGCATATACTTCTGCTTGTGGCAAAGCTACTTGTGATGAGCTTTGATTCTTCATGTGGCTTGCTCTTTTACCACCTGCATTATTATGGTGGTTGTCAGTATGTTCAAGGTACAAAACAGATATTAATAGCAGTGTGCATTGTTGAATTTACTGGTTTACAGTCAAATTTTCTTGTTTGTAAATTACAGCCGTAAATGTGTTTACAGTTTTTCTGTATTTTTTACTAAATTATTCTGGCAACCACAGCTGCCAAAATTATTTTGTAAAAACTACAGAATTTTTTTTACAGTGTAGTTTTGGAAAGTTGACAAAATTCAGCGTTAATTGCTTTTCGATGACAGACCAAACTTGGTGTTGCTGGTTTTGTTTTTTTGTTTTTTAAATGCTTGTAGGCTTTTTCTTTCTTTCTTTGGAATTAGATATGCTAAATAAAACACTTACTAAAATTTTTTTATATTTAATTTGTTTACCTGTATGTCATGTGACCATTATCCAACCTCAGAGAACAGTGAACATGCAAAATGTGGTACTTAATTATTAAAATATTTATTTTAAAATCTCAGAGGTACTTCAAGTAAATTCAGAGGTTCAGATGACATGAGTCTGGGAATGCCGGCATTACATGCAAATAAGAAATAGCATGAATTTGTGCATTTCAATGTTTGAAAGTCAAAAGCCTAACAAAGACACAATAAATGGTTAAATAACCTACTAAGTCATAATTCAAATAAAAATGAATGTGTTCATCAGTTGTTGGTGCAATGTTGAAACACAACTTAAACCTGAAATGATTTTTGTAAATCCACTGGTCAAATGCTGTGTATCCCCCGAACTAGTGACTGGTCTTTGTGTGAATGCCCACAAAACTGGAAGACTTTCTGAATGTGTCTGGTATTTTAGAAAGGGACATTCAAAAGATGAAAAAGAGGAATTAGAGAGAATCAATCAATTATGAATCATTTTTTGCTACTGTGTGAGTCATATGTAATCAATAAAAACGGTGGTCTGATTATGAGTAGGCTATTTTCAAATGAAATGTACTAAATTTTTAGAATCTGATTGCATAATCCAGATTACATGCAGTCAGTCACCCAGCTCTCTTATCCGTGTTTAGAAATCCATTAGGTTCAGTCATTGGTCAGCAAGAACTGATCATAATATTAAGAACATAGAATTCACTCCAACGAAAGAAAACCTGGCGAACATGGCAAGGTGTAGATGTGCAGGTCATCCGACAGTGAACAGTATCTTTATTTTTTTTTTGTCTTGAAACTTTGACAAGTTCAAGGCAACAAAATATCTCAGAACACTCAGGGGCAGATTTAATGATTTGGGGGCCCCAGGCAAAATACAGGAATGGGGCCCTATACAATTTCACACATTTACAATCTTGAGGTTTCTTTCACTGTTGCTCGCTGCTGCACGACCGTGTCCCATAGCTGTGTCCAATCTTTTAGGTTTTTCATGTACATGTTATAAATAAAGGATTTCTTTAATGTTGTAAATCCCTTGTTCACATTTAAACAGGTTATAATAGTACTAGAGTAGGTTGGACACTAGGTGGTGCGTTGGGGTAATTTTCACAACGCATGTCTAATTCTAAACTTTAAAATATACATTTATTTTTTATTTATTTTAATTGCACATTTAAATTAAACTAAACATGAAGTGTGCCTGTGTGGAAAGTAACTGTGCATGGTCCTTCTTGAGTCCTTCACAAAAACGAGTGAGCGCCGTTTAAATTTTTTTAAATAGGCCCTATATAATATGCACTGTTGCTTAGTATTAAAGTATAGCTTCAGATGGATATTTGTAGGGTCCTATGAAATCCGTTTTATTTTTCCCAAAATCTTTTTTTCCGTTAAAATTTTTCTGGATTCCGTTTTTTTTTTTTCGTTTTAATTTTTTTCTGGATGATTATATTAAATTTTTTAACAAAAAACATGTCTAATTAATTAAAATAATGAAACTTGTTTAATTTAACAGCAATTTAGGCCTATTAAAAGTTTAACAAAAATTACATTCTTATGGCCCAAATTCTGTGCTTTCCATTTAAATGTTTCTGTATTCCATTTTAATGGTTTAATCAAAAACATATCCAATGAATTGAATTCATGAAAACAACTTAATTTATTAATTTGTATACAATAATAGGGCCCGATAAAATTTAAATTAAAATTTTATTTACTTTTATTTATTTAGAAATTCTGTTGTTGTGTGTTTTCATTTTTCTGGTAATCAAATGAAGGCAAAAACATGACTCTATCTTTTATTCCAATGAAAATTAAACAAACCCTTTAATTTTTGTACATTCAAAATGCTACACAACAGAAGTTTACTGTGTAACGATGTCACGGAATTCGTCAAATATTGAATGAATAAATCAAATGCAATTCAGTGCACTTCAATCAAAACGATATGGACTAGTGTATGTGAATATTAAATGGCAAAAAATGCTATTTAGCTACTACTACTTTAGCTTAAATAGCAAACTAGCAAACAAAACGTTCATTCCGTCACATTCCGCGTTACACAGTAAATTCTGTTTTTATGCATAGATTCCGTCCCCATTTTCTACATCGCCCTACTTTTGCTAAGAAACACGTTCAACGCAGACGCACAGACGGTTGTCGTGAATGAACACCAGAGCAACTACTTGTGCGTCCGCACTGAATGCGCATCTCGCATATAAAAAGCATTTTAGGGGGCCCTTGGCTTTTGGGGGCCCAAGGCGGTCGCCTACCTTTTCCTAATGGTTAAGTCCGCCTCTGAGAACACTGCACGAGCCTCCTGTATGGGATGATATTAGACTCCTTATAATTTCTGTTTTTACAGTAGACGGCGCTGTACACCAGCAGCTTCATATTACAGCGCAGTTGCTGTAGTCTAGTGAATCCGCTCACTAGTTACCGTTCATTATTATCGGCCTAAAACATAGAATCATTACTTCATTATCATCTCCTAATGAATAAACTCCGACCGGACTGATCTGTGGAGATGGGAGTATTAAAGATAAGCGAGCAGGTAAGCGTCAAGAACTGCTTTTCGCGTTAGTTTTCTCAGCAGCATGGAAGGCAGGCTCTCTCTAGTATGTTTCAGTTAGATGTTTAATATACTTCCCTTATACACACAGCCAGAGGAACCCCGTCACTGTAAAACTAGTTATACCCAGACCCGGCTCTGGTTATACCCGTCTCGTATAGTAACCTATTGCGCTGTCTGTGAAAAACCACATGTCGGACATTAGCTGACTTTAGTGGATTGAAATCATTTGCGATATAGGTATGTGTGTATCCCTGCATTGGGGAGAAATGCACATTTTTCAACATTGCAGATATTTTGAGTAGGTTTATTTAAGACTTGTTGTATGTTTACTTGACATTGACACAAATGATAAAATTAACTAAAATGTAACTACTAGTTTTGCCTCTAAAATGGCAAACGCTTGTTTCTTATAGTTTACAAAACATTAGTTTTTGATTCAGTACTTGTAAATGAATAAACAAACAAAAAGAAATGAAACTGACCAAAGGCTTAAAGGATATTTCACCCAAATTTTGCCATCATTTGGCAAACCAGAATTCAGTTCTTCTGCTGAACACAAAAGAAGAGATTTTGAAGAATATGGGTAACAAAACCCCATGGGCTTCAGTAGCATGGAATACAAAATACAAGTTTTGGGGGACCATAAAAAGTTCAAATTTTGACTTCCATTATATTTCATATACTCAAATCCAGGGCAATGTTTAGGCAATGATTTTGAACCAGAATTCCCACCCCTAATACTTTCTTCGCTAAAGTGTTGCTACACTGATCCTGAATCTGTCTTGTCTTCCTCTCTTTTAGTCACTGCTTGTCCAGGCAGTATTTAGCCAGAATGCTGAGATGGTGGAATTTTTGTTGGAGCAAAATGAAGAAGTCAATGAATTGGTACGCGGGTTTTGTCTTGAAGAAATAGTCTTACTTGAAGAAATGTTAAAATTCCTTTAATCCTTTTATTTCTTTGTGAGAAACCGTAAATCCCATAGAAAATGTCTCTTTTAAATTGTAATAGTATTTCACAATACTCTTTTTACTGCATTTGATCAAAGAAATAGTAATTATTCCAAGTGTATAAGTGATTGAAGTTCATTTTAAACTAAACATTCATTGTAGAATATTTTGGGTCACACTTTATTTTAAATGCCCAGTTCTCACCATTAACTTAACGATTAACAATGATATTTGCATCAATAAACTCCTAATTTACTGCTTATTAATAGTTCATAAGGTAGTTGTTAAGTTTAGGTATTGGGTAGGATTAGGAATGTAGAATATGGTAATGCAGAATATGGGCTTTAGAAGTACTAATAAACAGCCAATATGTTAATAATAAGAAACTAGTTAATAGCCAGAATTGGGCCTTATACTAAAGTGTTAGAATATTTAGTCTTTAACACTGTATTTTGTCTTTGATTGCCTGTGATGTTGTGGTCTCAGGTGCTGATGTTAATGCTAAAGACCAGGAGTGGCTGACTCCTCTGCATCGAGCAGCTGCCTCACAGAATGAAGTAAGAGAGGATTTTAAAAAATCATTTTGCTGTTTATTGTGTCTTTGCCTCTCATTTTGTATTACTTTAAATGCAGGGGTCTGTTGTGCTGCTGTTGAGAAAGGGTGCCGAGGTGAACGCGCAGGACAGGTTCTGTCAGACGGCACTGCATGTAGCTGCAGCCAACAGAGCGATGAAGTGTGTCGATACTCTGATTCCTTACGTGAGCAGTCTGAATGCAGCAGATCGCTTCGGGAGAACCGCTTTACATCACGCAGTCCACAGTGGACATGCAGAGGTTTGGCAAGAGTGGACATTTCATAGAGAATTTATCCGAAACACTTTATTCCTGTTGAGGTGTGCATGTTAAGAAAGAAGTAAAAAATAAATTGTCTTGAAGACTAATTAATAATGTTCTTAGACAGTGACCCTGCTCCTAAATAAAGGGGCCACCGTGAGTGCCAGAGACATAAAGGACAGGCAGCCTATCCATTTGGCTGCTCATCTAGGTATCTGGTCCTCTGACTCTGAATTCCTGCCTCAAATAATACGTTTATTATATTAGACCCTGGAGCACAAAACCAGTCATAAGTAGCAGGGGTATCTTTGTAGCAATAGCCAATAATACATTGTATCGGTCAAAATGCTAGATTTTTTTTTAATGCCAAAAATCACGAGGGTATTAATTAAAGATCATGTTCCGTGAAGATATTTTGTAAATTTCCTGCCGTAAATATATCACAACCTAATGTTTGATTAGTAATATGCATTGCTAAGGACTTTATTTGGACAACTTTAAAGGTGATTTTCTCAATATTTAGATTTTTCTGCACCCTCCGATTCCAGATTTTCTTGGGAATCTCGGCCATACTATTGTCTCATCCTAACAAACCATACATCAATGGAAAGCTTATTTATGTATAATGTATAAATCTCAATAATAATAAAAAAAAGACACTTATGACAGGTTTTGTGGTCCAGAGTCACATATAGACGTCTAATCAGAATATGTTTAATTTCACTAGTGTGTTATCTGGTTGTGTCTGGTGTTCAGGGCATCTGGAGGTCGTCAGGCTCTTAGTGGCGTGCAGTGCTGATGTGTCCTGCAGGGACAAGCAGGGGTTTACTCCTCTACATGCGGCTGCTCTTGGTGGACACACTGAAGTGGTCAAGTACCTGCTGAAACATGGAGCAGAGGTGAGGGATCATATATTAGTGCTAGATCTCTGTTTCCTGCTTGTTTATGTGTCATGTTTTCATTGGGTCATTGTCTTGTCACATGGGCACCAATCCCCAAATGGCTGAGCACCCACAGAAAAATACTAGTTCTGTCATGACAACTCTTGGAGTAATGGTAATGTACATGACAATGTTGATGTGTTTGGTCTTGGTGGAATAGATCTGCTGTGCTACTGCTGCGGCAGAACGAGTACCGAGACTTGCTACTGCCAATACATCCACAAAATGCTGCTGTGAGCATGTAAGAAATACTGCTGCTGCAAATATAACACGCATGAAATAACCCCCATATAGCATACATGAATCACCTCGTAGCAGATCTATACAGGTGGAGCTGGGGAAGGTGGAGGGTTTCTGAAGCAAGCTGCAACTGCTAAGGCAAGCATCAGTCATATATTTGAATGTTGAGCAGCGAGCTCATTGGCTACCAATACAAGAGAGAACCAATCAGCTGTGCCATGTGATAATGATGTCATTAGGTCAGATTGAGTTAGACCTATCGGACTGTGCCATCTAGAGTTTCATGCCAGAACTCTGTATATGTTCTCCGTTAACTTTAAGCCATTGAAAAATCTATTAAGATTCAGGAAACTCCCTGTGGACTTTATTTGGAAAACAGAAGCATGTTGAATGGACTCTTTTGTGAATCTTCAGTTTCAACAGCTCTGATAAGTGATAAACAACTTGATATATGGCTGGCCAATGTTAAAACACACAAAAAACACTTTATTTAAATCCGCAAGGTGTCCATTACGTATTTTTCCTGTTTGGTAATGTCACGACTGCCAAATATCTGACGACTTGACACTTTGTCATTTATTTGCAGTCCATTTTTTCTCTTCGCAACACACAAATAACTTGAATCATAAGCGGAGGGTAGCCCAATATCTGTTAACTACGTGCATCATAAACTATGATAGTCTTTTACCAGATATGTACCATAGTACCAGATATGTGTGTCATGTCATAAAATTATTTTATTACGACTGAATTTAACATGATCACAAATTTAATAAAAACATTGTACGTTACTAAAAATAATGTGGTTTAATTTCCACGGTTATTCAAACAGCGAGAAAATTATGATGACTAATCTGGACGCCTCTGATTGGCCATTGCATTCATAAGCTCAGCAGAATCGTGTGTGATTGGTTATAATGCTTAATGCTGTAAAAAAAATGTGTAAAAAGAAATCTAATGCAACAAGAGCTGATCTAAACTTAATGCTGCAGTGGCCACTTTTCATTTCATTTTCACTTTATTTGTGACAGCCGTTATAGATTTAATTGAATGGTGAATGAGCATTTTTGTCCCAAATGGTTGCACCCACCAGCAGAAACATAAATGGGCGCCTATGTCTTGTTATGTGGTTATCAGTTCTGTTTTGCTAGCGGTTATTCTGAGTCCCATTGTTTTGTATTTAAGCCCTTTTGTTTGCCATGTTGGGTGTCATGTATTAAAGTAGCACCAGGTCATTGTTTATAGTCAAGTTCATAGTTCACGTTTATGTTTTTTATGTCAGGATCAAGTTAGCACTTGGGTTTTCTCCAGCATCATCCTCATCTGCTTGTTTGTCAGCAATGTTACATAATGTCCGAAGGCATTCTGAAATATTTCTACTGGTACTTGATTACTTAAATATTTACAATTATGGCTTTTTCATTAAAATTATATATTTATAATTATATTTTTCCATTTAAAATTATATTTATATTTTCAATGCTTTTAACTTCCATACTGTGTAGTCTTTCAGACTGGTTTATTCAGAGTGGGGGAGGACAATGTTAGGCTGTGATATTATTGGTTAGTTTCGTTACCTGGCCTGCCCATGTAGTCTTAATTACATCCCTGGTAAAGAAAGTTGTTTCAGAGGCAGAGAAAGTTATTACATTGGAAATAAATATTATTCCAGGGGGTCACATCATGAGAAATCAATTCTTAAAGGGATAGTCAAATATCGTGTCATCATTCACTTACGCTCATGTTGTTCCTAACCTGCACTACTATTTTCACCAGATTGGAAAAGAAGAATGTGAACAGTTTTATCAATCAGCGAGTTCCAATGTTCTGTTCTACTGAAGAAGAAGAAAAAAACATTCTTTTGTAAGAAGAAAGAAATGTATACAGGTTTGGAATGACGTGAGGGTGAGTCAATGATGATAGTTTCATTTTTGGGTGAGCTATGGCTTTAAGGTTTTGAAAGAACAAGGAGTTACTTGTAAAAACTAATTGCATTTTTAAAGGGTCATATGATGGAACATTTGGGCGGCGTTATGCAAATCTTCCCACATAGTGAGGTAGATATGTGGGGGCGTGTTTGAACGAGCCGTTTTAGGTAGGTGTGGCTGACTCTGAACTTTTATAAAGAATATCTCTTTGGTTCTGAGACTTTAGTCTTTGCAACTTTACAGATCTTCTTTATGCACCAAGAGCTTGTAACACGCCAAAGAGAAAGGAAAAAATGAAATCGCATCATATGACCCCTTTAAAACCAATGTGCCCTCATGAATTGTGCACCAGAGACAGAATCCATTATGATTTTTGTTTTGTCTTTCATTTTGTCTGTTAGATTGATGAAGCAGATGGCTCTGGTAACAGTGCTCTCCACATGGTTTGTTACGCTGGGCAAAGGGCTGTAGCTAGTGAGCTGGTTAACTGTGGTGCCAGTGTTAACCGGTCAAACGTGCGTGGATGCACGCCGCTGCACCTGTCTGCTGCCTCCGCTGATGGAGCCCTGTGTCTGGAGCTGCTGGTCAATAACGGGGCAAATGTTCACATTCCGGTCAGTAGACAACTCGAAATGAACAGGTGATTATTGCAGTGTTTTTCTCTGACCTTTCTTGTTTTGATTTCAGAATAAAGCCGGGAAGAGTCCTTTGCATGTGGTTGCCATTCACGGACACTTCACCCGTTCCCAGATACTCCTTCAAAATGGTAAAGCCACGCTCAAAGCAAAAATGTCAAGAGCTTAATACAAGTTAGACCAGATTTTACAGCAGTATTTTCCTGTTGAGTTACTGTGAAACAAAGTACACTGTAAAAAGCTCTGTACGATTAGAAATGACTTTACTTGACTCACTGGTGGACTAGCATAGCAATTGTAATTGTAAAGGGTTACTTCATATTGTTAACTCACATTAACTAAACATTCTTATACTGTCACCAATGACACCGTGACTGCACTGCAGTACCATCACATTTGTAAACATAACGTATGTTAGGAACTCACCTGTCTGATGAACTCTCTGTTAAAGGCATTGCCAATCTTGTAATAACAGTCTTTTATTTTTTTCTCTTGCAGGTGCAGAGGTGGAGTGTGTTGATATATATGGTAATACTCCTCTTCACTCTGCTGCTAAACATGGTCATGAGTTGCTCATCACTACACTCTTGAATAACGGTGCGGATGTGGCCAGGTGTGTCTTTACAAAAGCATTCAAACACAGAGACTACTGCAGCAAAACAGACACTTCAGAGTTTGTGTCCACTTCCATTTATTGTAGTTTGCATGTATGTGGATTCACGCAGTTTAGTCGGGCTTAGTCAGTATTTAATATGTTAAATTATGTTAAATCAGTATGTTAAATTAAAAATATTATGTTGCTATATTTTTATAGAATGAGCCTTGGAATGAATTGAAAGTAATTATTGGCTACAGATCTAATGTGACGGTTTCAGTCATGACATATCTTCAGTTTCTCTTGAGAATATGTTTAAAAAATACAAATAACTGTCCATCTTATAGGCGAGGCATTAATGGCATGACTCCATTGCACTTGGCGGTGTTTTACGGATTTTCAGACTGTTGTCAAAAGTTACTCTCCTCAGGTAAAAATCATATACATATGGCAGATGCTTATATCCAAAATGATGTACAATGCATAAGCACTATCCCATTGCTTTGACATTAAACCAGATATATGTCACCCGTCTAAAAGTGTATGTTTGTCTAACAAACATTTACTCTTGGCAGGGTTTGATATAAACACCGTGGACAGCCTGGGAAGGACATGTTTGCATGTAGCTGCTTCAGGCGGGTATGCTAAATGTCTACCACTTATGTGCTTATAGTTTGTAAGTTATATATTTTTTAAATATACAATTTAGTTATTCATCCTTTCTTTTTCAATTTGTTCACTGACAGAAATGTTGAATGTCTTAAATTGCTGTTAAACAGTGGTGCTGCTTTGAATAAAAAGGACAATTTTGGAAGGTAAAGTCTTTATTAATCAATAAAATGTATATATATAGTTATATATTCACAGTGTGAGTCTTGTGCACATAAGATTATTAATGTGTCTAATATGCTTTAATACAAACTAGTGCTGTCATTAATCGCGATTAATCGCATCCGAAATAAAAGTTTTTGTTTACGTAATATATGTGAGTGTACTGTGTATAAATACACACACACACACACACACACACTGTATATATTTAGAAAATATTGACATGTATATATTTATATTCATATAATTTATATTGTATGTAAATATATTTAATATATAAACCTAACATATTTTTCTTGAATATATTCATGCATGTGTGACTATTTATATATATATATATATATATATATATATATATATATATATATGTGTATATGTGTGTGTGTATATATATATATATATATATATATATATATATATATATATATATATGCGTAATAAATATACACAGTACACACATATTATGTAAACTGACTTTTATTTTGGATGCGATTAATCGCGATTAATCATTTGACAGCACTAATACAAAGTGATATATATAAAATGGACAGTGTCATAAAGCTACTCACATTGGCTTAGTGACCTAGAGAGAGTGCAAAATCTTTCATTTAATTCTTCACAGGTCTCCTTTGCACTACACATCCGTGAACGGCTCATATCTGTGTACAGTGGCTCTGGTGAAAGCTGGAGCTGATGTTAATGAACTGGATGTGAATGGATGCAGTCCACTGCACTACGCAGCTGCTGCCCAAACCTCACACAGGTATAACACTTATAACACTGCCCTGCGTACAGCTGATTCGGAAAGTATTCAGACCCCTGCGTTTTTCCACACTTTGTTCTGTCAGCCCTATGCTGTAATGCTTCATCACATCGGTACAAACTCCATAGCCTATAATGACAGAGCAGACTTGTGAGAACTTTGAATATGTGCTAAAAATAAGTACATTTTTAAATTTGTCACCTGTCTTTTCTTAATGTTGATCCTCTCTGCTTTTTATTACCGTCTAGTCTTTTGTTTCTTTACAAGATTATTTTTGGCTGACTAAGTCCAGGCTAGTCTTGTCCTGCCCAGTCCTGTTCAGCTCTGTTGCCATTCTCTGTCCATCTGCCCTGTGCCCACTGCTCTCTAATTTTCCTCTGGCCTTGGTGGTTATAGACATGTGCATGTGCCCAGATACTGCAGTCCCTCTGCGATTTCACTCTGGTAGCTCTCTTAGTCATACTGACCCTTCATTTTGGTCCTCGACTCACCTGCTCTTTTGTTCAATAAACACAGGACTGTGGCCGAAGTGAAGTGGGTAGAATCAGTGGGCTATTTTATTTGGGTGTTTTGACATTGTCCATGTCTAATCAAAAATTTAAATACTGTCATTATTTATAAACCTATGTGTTTTATGTGTGGAAGGAAAACTCTCAATGAAAGTACTGGTCAGCCTTATTCTGTCAAATTAGAATGAATACAATGCATAAATAGTCCATACAATGAATTCACTGTATTTCAGGTCTTCAGAAGCCATAGGAAAAGATTTGTGTGAGGAACAGACTAAAATGTTACTTATTTTCTGAAAACCTTGACATCCACCGTTAACGATTTAATGTGAGATGTATATACCAATACAAATTCATATTTATACTTGCTGAATGTGGAGGTCTTGGACTGGTGTGGTTACATGTGGTCTGCGGTTGTGAGGCCGGTTGGATGTACTGCCAAATTCTCTGAAACGACTTTGGAGACGGCTTATGGTAGAGAAATGAACATTCAATTCACGGGCAACAGCTCTGGTGGACATTCCTGCAGTCAGCATGCCAATTGCATGCTCCCTCAAAACTTGCGACATCTGTGGCATTGTGCTGTGTGATAAAACTGCACATTTTAGAGTGGCCTTTTATTGTGGCCAGCCTAAGGCACACCTGTGCAATAATCATGCTGTCTAATCAGCATCTTGATATGCCACACGTGTGAGGTGGATGGATTATCTCGGCAAAGAAGAAGTGCTCACTAACACAGATTTAGACAGATTTCTGAACAATATTTGAGAGAAATAGGCCTTTTGTGTACATAGAAAAAGTCTTAGATCTTTGAGTTCAGCTCATGAAAAATGGGGGCAAAAACAAAAGTGTTGCGTTTATAATTTTGTTAAGTGTATTTATTCAACTCATTTCAAATATGACTTACCTTTGTGTATATTTTTCCCCCAATAGAGTTGAACAGAACTGTCCTGACAGTGAGACTGATGAAGAAGCTCAGTGGTAAAGCATCTTTTGGGATTTGAAAATAAAATGACTAACTGTTAATAAGCTTAATAGTACATGACCCCTTATGTGTTACATGTTCTTACAGGTGTTTGGAGTTTCTTTTGCGTAGTAGTGCTGATCCAACACTGCGTGACAGTAAAGGCTTCAGTCCAGTCCACTACGCAGCTGCCTGTGGTGACAGACACAACCTAAAATTGGTAAGAAAACGATTTTCATGGTATACCATGTATTATGTGAATTATGGGACATGTGAGTAGAATTTTGTGTGGCTTTTAGTTCGATATGTAATTTGATGTTCTCACACCTGCCAGTTCTGTCTATTGGAAAAAACTGAATCATATTACTCCTATAAGAAGTCCAGCATACATAATATCTGAGATTTTGATAAAAAAAAGAAAAAACTGTATGCATGGATGAATTGTTCACAGTAGAAATCAGCAAAATGCAATTAGAAAATACATATTAATGTCCATTGCCAAAAAATGCAAATGGGAGTGAAAAATTCTGCAGGTGATCTACGGACATAGTGCAAATTAAAGGACACAGATAAAGCCTGATCATTTCCATAACGATCAACGAAATCATTGGAAATCATTCAGAAATGCATAATATTGTAGGGTTACAGCAGAACTGATGATAAACAGGTGCGTGTTTTTTTACTAATAACACAGGCGCATAATAGGTCATGACTTGTTTTTTGGGGTGTTCAATAATTTTGCACATACCAGTAAATTGACTACTACAAACCTTAGTAAATCACAGTGCATGACTCATTTAAATACTCTCCTCCCATACATTTTGTGTCTGAAGGGGAAACATCTACAAATGCATATGCTATAAGGACAGCAAAAAAAAAGCCTTTTCATCACTATTTCTTTCACTGTATTCTTTAAATGCTGACAGTAGTATTTTAATACCAAAAGAGGATTTACGCTGGTGCAAGCTATTTACTAAAAATCATTTTAGTGTTGTAAACAAGTAAACAAGTATTGTTTTTTGAATACAAAAAGAATTGAGACACATTGTTATTGTTAAACATTAATGAAACATGGAACATGCCCATAATTAATGTGAAGGTAAACTATGTGGTTACTCTGCTACTCTGTGGTTACCCTTGAGGAGAACTGAGTAGCTTGGCTTGGTTTACCAAAGTTATGTCTGAGAAAATCTCTTTGGGCATCATTTTTGTTTGCTGATGCCACTTTCTTTGGTATTTTGTAATCTAAAGCACTGGCTGGCACACATTGTCAACTAGGCAAATGCTTTATGAGAAACGTTTGTGCTCTTGTACTGTATGTCACTTTGAGTGAACTGGCAATAAACATTTCTTATTAGCTCATAGAAATGTCTTTCAAATGTGTGGAAGATGTGGAGAGTTGTGTTCCTGTGAGCCCTTTTCACTTAGCGGTGAGTACTCCGTCTCTAGTCAATCTCTTTTCTCTCTTTTTCTCTGATGCAGTTGTCATTACAAATAGAATGTGAATTTAAGTAGAATTAAAATGCATTGAAATTCATGGAACTGCTGCAAATGTATTTTTTGTTAACTAGAAAAGGGAAATTCACAAAGACAAACTTTGAGCCTTGCTTGAAACATAAAAAATAAGCCATTGCCAGTAAATCCAGTAAATTCAACATCCTGTGTGGAAAAGCCAATTCTATTCAAATTACTCATGAATTGATAGTAAAAGAAGATATGAATGATGATAAATTGTTTATATCAGGCGTATAATGGTCACAGTGAAGCTCTTCAGGTGTTGTCCGAAACACTGGTTAATGTAGACATACAGGATCCCAGGGGTCATACAGCTCTGTATATGGCTGCTCTGAGAGGTCACAGCCCCTGTGTGGAGCTGCTGCTGCTTCAAGGGGCCTCGTATGCCATCAGGGAGCACATCCACAGATGGACACCACTACATGCTTCAGGTGTGTAAAGATATTAACATGTAAAGGAACAAATGACTGAGTGTAATGACTGAGAAGTTAGTTCAAAGGTTCAATCAGTAAAGGCACTCTACTAATATAGCATAATAATATTATACATTTGTTCTATATTTTGTGCTATAGTCTTACCAAGGCTCTTGTGTGTTATCGGGAATGAGGTACTGTGTAATTGAAACTAGTTTTCAAAACTTTTTTTAATAATTGGTTGTGACAGTCAAGTCAAATGTTTGGTTTGTTAAAGCTCAGTTAGACATACATCATTACAGAGCTGTGGGAGGGCCAAACTATGAATTGGTACAAGAGACTGTAGATCACATTTTTAACGTTATTTAACCCATTGATTTATCCTCATAGCTGCCAGTGGTCAAACTGACTGCCTGCTCATGATGTTGCAAAGAGATGGAAAAAATGACATATTTGACCTCATGGACATACATGGACAGTAAGTGCCATTTCAACATTCATTTCAGTGATATAGCATGACAATATAGCATGATCATACACTGCATTTAGAAAATTACGAAATTAAGCAGAACATCACAGAAAGTGAAGAGGGAAGTCGACTTACAAGTCAGTGAGCTCCACCTCAGTACTGCTTTAAAGTGGACATCAGATGCCCATTTTCCACAAGTTGGTATGATTCTTTAGGGTCTTCATGAAAAGTCTATAACATACTTTGGTTAAAATTTCTCAATGGTAGTGTAAAACAACACCCTTTTACCCTGTCAAAACAGCTCCGTTCACAGCGACTTGTTTCGGTGCATGTCTCTTTAAATGCTAATGAGCTCTGCTCACCCCGCCCCAACTTTAGTCGTGGAACTGGCTAACTAGCACATTATTAGGAAAGGCGATTTGCAAAGATTCGTAAAAAAACCCTTATATTCACTTCTTCTGTAGGTGAAGCTAGGTTACGAATGATTTGTGCGAACATAAATGCATTTATGTAGAGCGGGAGGCGCATTCCCTTCAGAAGCAAACATAATCCACTGCGTCTTCTCAGACACATACGCATTTTACTCAGATGTCGAGAATAAATGACGACTGCTACGTAATATAACATAACCAGAGTAAACAGCATAGTATAGACTCTATACTATAGAGTGATGGCTGCATTTGTGCAATCCAATCATTAAAACATAATAAAATGATCATACGTGCCATTTTCCCAGGACACGTCCTGGCCAGGATTTCTATATTGCCTAAAATATCTAGGTTTTGGCTTTGTTTGCGTGTGCAGACCAATCGGTGTATGACATCAAAATACCTCGAGAGCATTTTGAAAGCATAAGGAACCGTCTGTATGATATTTTGATGTCATACACACCGATCGGTCTGCACACGCAAACAAAGTCAAAACCTAGATATTTTAGGCAATATAGAAATCCTGGCCAGGACGCGTCCTGGGAAAATGGCACGTATGGTCACCCTATAATAAAACTTTATGATAGGTGTCTAAATCAGTCTTTTGCCAAAAATAGTATTTAATAAAAAATAAATTACTTTGTGAACTTTGAATGTCACGATGAATTTCAAATATTTCCGTTACCCCATCAATTGCATTTTGCACTGAATATAACCAAAAAAAAAAAAAAGAAGTACTACCAGCAGCTGACCAAACTACAAATATTTTTGTTGTCTTTGCACCACAGCTCAAGGTTTCTCACCTCCTCTCTGTATTCTGTTGTGTGTAATAAGGCCCACTGTTGTGTCATCAGCAAACTTGATAATGTGGTTTTTCTGATACTGGCCAACACAGTCATGAATGAGTAACATGAACATTAAGGTGCTGAGAACACAGGCCTCATTTCAGACTCATTTCTGTTAGTCAGGAAGTCCAGGATCCAGTTGCAGAGTGAGCTTAATTCAATAAACAGCATTCTGACTCTGTGTCTGAGAGGATGTGACATATGGTATTTGCAGTTGTGTTTGAAGGCAAACTGTAAAAGGTCCAGTATGGGTGGGATGATGGTCTTGATGTGAGTCATGACTAGCCGCTCGAAGCATTTCATGGCAATTGGTGTGAGTGCAGTAGTAGTCATAAAGGCAGGTTATTGATTATTTCTATGGCATGGGGTGATGGTGGCAGTTTTGAAGCATGCTGGGACAACAGGCTGTACTAGCGAATACTGTAGTTAAAAGATACATCAATCAGCTAGATCAAGCATTCTTTCAGCACTCAGGCAGGGATGCCATTTGGCCCTGCAGCCTTGCGTGGGTTAATTCTTTGCAGAGTCCTATTTACTTCAGCTGATGTAAGCACCTGGGGTCTCATTTATAAAACTCTCCATAGATTTCATCCTAAAAGTGTACGTAGGCACAAAAGCTAGATTTTGCGTACGCTCAAAAATGTTCAGATTTATAAATCCACGCATACGCCAGAACCTGCGCAAAAATCCCCTTATAAATCCCAGTCAGGGGAAGATTGTGCGTATGTGCATCTCCACCCCGACTCCTCTCCGAAATCACCATATATGGAGCTTACAACGATAAATTTGACTATGCATAGCCTCATCTGCATATAATTTCTATGCATATTCCCATCCACGTGACACCATGTTTAGCACCATCAAAGGTACAAGACATTAAGGAAATATGAGATTCAAGCATTCTTTCAGCACTCAGGCAGGGATGCCATTTGGCCCTGCAGCCTTGCGTGGGTTAATTCTTTGCAGAGTCCTATTTACTTCAGCTGATGTAAGCACCTGGGGTCTCATTTATAAAACTCTCCATAGATTTCATCCTAAAAGTGTACGTAGGCACAAAAGCTAGATTTTGCGTACGCTCAAAAATGTTCAGATTTATAAATCCACGCATACGCCAGAACCTGCGCAAAAATCCCCTTATAAATCCCAGTCAGGGGAAGATTGTGCGTATGTGCATCTCCACCCCGACTCCGCTCCGAAATCACCATATATGGAGCTTACAACGATAAATTTGACTATGCATAGCCTCATCTGCATATAATTTCTATGCATATTCCCATCCACGTGACACCATGTTTAGCACCATCAAAGGTACAAGACATTAAGGAAATATGAGATACGGACTATAAATGCCATTTGTGCCATACACATTCATTTTTATTGCTAAAAATCATCCGGTATCCTTGTTATATGTTTTAGACTAAATATATCAAAATATTCATAAAAAAGCTGTTTAAAATAGTTCTCAGAAAAATAATTTAGAATAGAGTTGATCTCATTCATTTCCACTGGCCCAATAATATTTCAATTGTTTTAAAAAATTCAAATTAAATTAAATTAATGCAGTTTTGCTGATAAGGTGAAGATCTTTTAGCCATTTTTAGTGTAAAAAATATAGGCCTATATTTATTGCAGTGTAAATACAATTATCTGACTCTGCGCGTCATTGACAAATTATTTTAAAAAGGAAACATGCAAATCTTACCGTTTTCTTCAAGTTGTATCCTTCAAATACAGTGGTATTTTTCATAATGTTGTGGAGATGCCTCCGGTATCCTTATGTTTTAGAATAAATATATCAAAATATCCATAAAAAAGCTGTTTAAAATAGTTCTCAGAATAATAATTTAGAATAGAGTTGATCTCATTCATTTCCACTGGCCCAATAATATTTCAATTGTTTTAAAAATTCAAATTTAAATTAAATTAATGCAGTTTTGCTGATAAGGTGAAGATCTTTTAGCCATTTTTAGTGTAAAAAATATAGGCCTATATTTATTGCAGTGTAAATACAATTATCTGACTCTGCGCGTCATTGACAAATTATTTTAAAAAGGAAACATGCAAATCTTACCGTTTTCTTCAAGTTGTATCCTTCAAATACAGTGGTATTTTTCATAATGTTGTGGAGATGCCTTCACACGACATCAACACCTCCGTGCAGCTGTGGTTGTACAGTAAGCTATCATCATTGGTCCTATTCAAACCAGACAATAGACCGTTCCACCGAATCCAGCAGTGTCCGCCACAATATCGAAGTAAGTGTCACTGATCATTGTTCTCGCTAAAAATATTTTCTCATAACATGAGATGTGCAGTTTACTTTAAAGATTAATTATTGTGCACCTATAGCACTCCTCGCTGTCATTAAAACGTAACATACCACAGGAAAAGTAATCAAGCGCATTCACTACAAATAGGCTATGTCTAAATTCATATAATGGTGTTTTAACTTCTGCGTAATGACTTTATGTAATTTCAGTGTTTATCTCCATTAATAAGAGTGGAATGTTTAATGTAAATGTATATGATGAAATGAAAACAGTTTAAAATCGTTGTTTACTTCATTACTTTTCTTTCTCCAGGAAAAAAAGTCAGTACGCATGGGTCAGAGCGTGCAGGTGCGCACATTTTCCCGTCAAGTTTGTTTTTTATAAATCTCACCTTTTGCGTAGGAAGTGGCGTACGCCTCTTTCAGGGCAGGTTTTGTGTTCGTACGCAATGGTTATGAATGAGGCCCCTGGCCATCTGCTGGTGGGTTGATTTCCATGACTAGGGTGCTGTTAGAGTCCTCAAAACATGCAAAAAAAGTTGTTCTGTGCAGTAAAAGCAGCACTGCTGTCTGTACCTTTAGTCCTTTCCACACGCGCTGAGGGTCTCCAAGTGTTCCTGGGTCCTAGGTGTATGACAGCTACTGTAGGCTCTATTTATCCCAGCATCTCTGAGCATGCTGTACATGATTGTCTCCTGCTGTGCCTTGTGGGGACAGTAACATGGTAGAACTTAGGTCAAATCTTGAGGCTCCTAAGGGAAGTTGTGGCCTAATGGTAAGAGAGCCGGTTTTGTAACCCAGAGGTCGCAGTTTCGAGTCTCAGTACTGCCAAGAAATGTAGGTGGGTGGACTGAATGACCAGTGCTATCTTCAACCCTCATTACCCACAACTGAGGTGCCTTTGAGCAAGACACCGAACCCCCAGTTGTTCCTTGGGTGCCGCTGCAAAAATGGCAGGGCACAAATTAGGAATGCAGGTATGTCTGTTATAGCATCTTGCCACAGTTCTTCTGGATTTAGACTTCTGTCTCAGTTTGTTCTGTTTCTTCATGTCATTCCAGACAGACTGGATGATGATCAGATCAGATCTCTGTGTGGCGCACTGGCTGTTGTCAGACAAAAATCTAACTTAAAAAAAAAAAAAGAATGATTATTACAATGAATGGCAAAATGAATGTTTAGAAATGTAAACTGATATTTCCTACTGACACATTACAGCAAAAGATAGAAATAACCAACTTAAAACCATTTTTATCTGCTGAAAATACTAGTGTTCTAATAATTTTGGCCACCACTGTATATATATATATATATATTTATATACATATTCAAGTGTTTCAACCACACCCATTGCCACAGGTAAAATCAAGCACCTAGCCATGCAGTCTGGATTTACAACCATGTGAATAAAATGGTTCATTTGGAAGAGCTCAGTGAATTCAGGCATGGTACTGTGATAGGATTTCACCTTTGCAAGATGTCAGTTTGTGAAATGTAATCCTTGCCAGATTTTCCACAGTCTGTAAGTGGTATTATTGGAAAGTGGAAGCATTTAAGAACAACATCAACTCAGCCATGAAGCAGAAGACCAGGTAAAGTCACAGAGCGGGATCACAGAGTGCTGAGGCATATGGTGCGTAAAAATCCCCAATGCTGTGCAGATTTCATAGCTTCCAGACTTCCACTGGCAAAAGCTGTCTGCCGGGAGCTTCATGGAATGGCTTTCCGTGGCCGAGCAGCTGCATGCAAGCCTCACATATACAATGCCAAGCATTCAAACCTGCAGATTCAAGTCTTTTTCCTATTTGATGACAAAGCTCAACGTTCAGTATTATGCTGTGAGAAACCATTAAAATATTGTTTCACCCATTTTTCTCTCTTTGTTCCTTTTTTGAATTGTTTGAAGTATTGCTATTGTAAGCATAGTTTGATGGTATCTGTAGGACTCCATTGATGTTGGCTACACTGGGCAGTCACATTGACTGTGTCCACATGCTGCTTGAGAGAGGAAGTAATCCAGACACTGGAGACAGAAGAAGCCGCGCTGCGTTACATCACGCAGTAAGTTTATGTTTTGCACGTACAGTACATATGCATGTGTTTGGTTTGTGTATCTGAATATTTGCACATTATTGTGCTGGAATTTGGCAATATTGTAAGGAAATTTAAGGTGTGTTGGCAGCACTGAATACACCTGGGTCTGCAAAAGGGCATCATATTCTTTGGTCTTTAAACTGTACAACCCCAGAGTTCAGTCATTGCAACTAACTAATCCTACGAGATATCCATTTCATTTTAACAGCCCTTCTATGATTCACATTTGGCAACACTGTGAATTGGAATCATCTCCAAACTTAACTGAGGACACTTGGATTTAAATGTGGGAAAGATGTCAGCAGATCTAAGCTCTGTAGTGAGGACAGGTCGACACATGTGGCCTAATTATAGGAATCATGGGCTGTGCAAAGAGTTTAAAGGGGGTTTGTGAAAAACACTGGCCTGTGTTTTCTGTGATCAAATCACGATTTAATCTCATCTGACCACATATCACAGCTACAAAAGTCATATGTAATAGTTTGCTCTCGCAATGTGAAATATCCAATTATTTCTCACGTTATTTATCTGTTTTGAGAGATTCTTGTTCCCCTCATTTCTTTTCCCACAGAGAGCAACTTCTTTGAATTCCTAAATAATATATGAGATCAACAAAATCTTTGCTCCACTAAAATGTGTTTTGCCTTGTTGCTTGTATTCAGTTATTTTTAGCTTATTTCATTCAATTGGTTGGTGGAAAAATACAGTTCTAGGGTTTTGCATGACATGCGTATCAAGAACAGGTAGTTTGTTATTTCTGTGTAACCTACAGTGCCATACTGTTCATACATAGGAAGTAGGTTAGATTAAATTCAACTACAGGATCAACAGGGCATATTTTTTCACAATCAGTGACATGCCACAGTAGGACCATGGCTCAACTAGCCTCACTGACTCCACAAACTATTATAGGAGTGCTTTGCAACTACTAAATGAACTGAAGACAAAAATAGGTCTACTGACCTCTGTAAATAGACTGGATTTACAAGCCACTTTCCAATCAGTGATGACAGCTGAAACATTCATTCATATTCACTGTCATTACGGTTGAGTAACCAACCAAAGTTAGAAGCAGCTTTATAATAAAATGAGACGCAGTGGTGTATAAAGTATCTGAAAGCCATACTCAAGTAAAAGTACAGATATCTTACCAGAAAATGACTTTGGTAGTAGTTGAAGTCACCGTTTAGAATATTACTTGAGTAAAAGTCTTAAAAAGTATGTGATATTTATTTTACTTAAGTACGAAAAGCATTTTTAAAATCTTAAACGTACTTAAAAGTACAAGTAAAGGCAAATAAATATATATAAAATGTTCATACACAGCTTGAGTAGCAAGATTGTGTTCAGTTTTAACTTTTTTTTCCATTTTGTATTTTTGGGTAAGCATGCACTTCATCCAGTACTTAGTGTATTTCATTCCAACATAAGAAAACATTTCTGGAATCTGCATCTGAAATAGCATTTAGCCTACAGTTTATGTATCTCAGAGGGGACATGGATGCATTTAAACTGCAGTTACAGATGCATAAATAGTTTTTTTTTTTTTACATAAAACAGGGGCATAGAGAACCTACAATAATGTACAGTATTTGAAAAATAATACACAAATACCAAATACACAAAATAATGATCTTTAAAATAGCATCATATGACCCTTTGAAAATATGAAAAAATTGTCAAAATGTGAAATAAAAACCACCAGTAGGTGGCAGCATGTGACTGTTAATGAGATTCAACCGATTCATTCAAACGACTGATTCATTCAGGAACAAAGCATTTGACTATGTTAATGAGTGAATCA
The DNA here is from genome assembly GCF_001515645.1 of Sinocyclocheilus grahami. Lineage (NCBI taxonomy): Eukaryota > Metazoa > Chordata > Actinopteri > Cypriniformes > Cyprinidae > Sinocyclocheilus > Sinocyclocheilus grahami. Next base: position 89,295 of record NW_015506867.1, on the reverse strand, counting down.
CTGAATCATTTATTCAACCGATTCGTTCAAAAAGCTGATTCATTCAATAAGCAAACACCATCCATTGCTCAGAGCCGCAAAACAGTGCTGTGATCTTTGTTTGGAACTATTTTCGTTGGCAAAATTGAGCTAAAACAAGCAATATTACCTCTAAAATGTAAGTCACTTATTGCTTTACTGAACTTGTATAAAATGATTATTAAATGTGTTATCATGCTATCTGCAGAAAAACGGTACTCTTTGTGTGATATAGATTAAGTTAAATATATTAAATTGTATAAATATAAAAAACATACAGAAGCATTTTTGCTGTCTACAATTTAGAATGCCTGGAATTTTAAGTTTTAATAGACTAATAAATTGACCTGCGTGCACTCTGTGTGTGATTTGGTGATATAGCCTACTTGATAATGTCAGATCGCACATCATTACAACAACACTTACCATATTATCGCAGACGATATACTGTTTATTGCACACCCCAGACTCGACGTGAGTGGAAAATGAATCATCCACGGTTGTGCGCGCACTTGTTGGCACATGAGCATGAGTCTAACTTGCAGACGCCAGACCACTGATTCGTCAAACCTGCTTTCCTGCAGTCCGTGTTTTTCTGACTCTTGACTATTTTTGTAGTAAGTAACGAATATGCTTCCAGGAAATGTATCGGGGTAAAAGTATACATTTTAATTAGGAAATGTAGTGGAGTAAAAGTTGGCTGAAATATAAAAACTCAAGTAAAGTACAGATACTCCCAAAAAATACTTAAGTACAGTAACGAAGTATTATTACTTCGTCTTGATAATGTCAGATCGCACATCATTACAACAACACTTACCATATTATCGCAGTCGATGCTGTATATTGCAGACCCCAGACTCGACTTGGAAAATGAAACATCTGCGGATGTGCGCGCACTTGTTTGCACATGAGCATGAGTCTAACTTGCAGACGCCAGACCACTGATTCGTCAAACCTGCTTTCCTGCAGTCCGTGTTTTTCTGACTCTTGACTATTTTTGTAGTAAGTAACGAATATGCTTCCAGGAAATGTATCGGGGTAAAAGTATACATTTTAATTAGGAAATGTAGTGGAGTAAAAGTTGGCTGAAATATAAAAACTCAAGTAAAGTACAGATACTCCCAAAAAATACTTAAGTACATTACACCACTGAATGAGGGTACAGTCAGCAGGTACTGAATGAATGTCAGAAGATAATTTTTTGAAAAAGTTGTATTAAATTATACTTTCTAATATAATAATATGTATTAGAAAGTATGTATAATGTATATGTAATAATACATTCTTATAATAATACATTTCATATAAGTTATTTGGTTGTCGCATTGGCCAGTAGTATAATATTTATTGGCTATACATACAGTATATTGTGCTTTTTTATGTATTACTGTACACCCAAAGCGCTTTGCAATCATATCAGGTGGTCACAGGAATGTCTCAACCTGCTCTGAACTGGTTCAAATAGGTGAAATAGGTGGTGACTTGGTAACTGCAGAACCAAACCAGATTGAAATTACCAAAAAATACTTAAGTACAGTAACGAAGTATTATTACTTCGTTACATTACACCACTGAATGAGGGTACAGTCAGCAGGTACTGAATGAATGTCAGAAGATAATTTTTTGAAAAAGTTGTATTAAATTATACTTTCTAATATAATAATATGTATTAGAAAGTATGTATAATGTATATGTAATAATACATTCTTATAATAATACATTTCATATAAGTTATTTGGTTGTCGCATTGGCCAGTAGTATAATATTTATTGGCTATACATACAGTATATTGTGCTTTTTTATGTATTACTATACACCCAAAGCGCTTTGCAATCATATCAGGTGGTCACAGGAATGTCTCAACCTGCTCTGAACTGGTTCAAATAGGTGAAATAGGTGGTGACTTGGTAACTGCAGAACCAAACCAGATTGAAATTGGGAGGCGGAAGATAGCTTAAAATAAGTTTTGGGTGTGTGTTTGTGTAAATAAATTTATTTATTTTCCTTTGATCAGAATGTGATCAGTCATGTTTTTCTTGAATGTGAAGGTGCAAATGACTGACCACTGCATCATCCTCAGAGAATCAGTTAATCTTGGACAGGAAATGTAATGTGTGAAGATTCAGCTGACTAAGCCAGAATGACCAGACAACTGCCACTGAGTGTTGTGTTAAAATTTATACCCTACATGGGGGAGGAAAAAGAAAACAATTAATCTCTTGGGTCATATTTTATGTATGTCTGTATGTAAATTATGTGGGAATCAATACAGTAGATCCTGAAAAATTAAAGATTTAGTTGCCAAATTATTTTTAGTCATTAAATTATATCAACATTATGTTGACCAAAAGACTCAAACTGACCTAACCCTACCCCTACCCTTACCCCTAACCATAGCCCATTACAAAGACATCTCAAACAATGTCATCGTTGCATTAAAAATTACATAACTGAGCGAATGACACTTAATGACAGTTGTCATAAACATGCATAAAAACTTCATATTCATGACATGAGTCATGTCATGATTATGTATGTGTCATGTCATGATTATGAAGGTATCATGTCAGTCTTATGCACACCCCTTCAAGTAAAGTGTAACCAAATTTATACCCTACATGGGGGAGGAAAAAGAAAACAATTAATCTCTTGGGTCATATTTTATGTATGTCTGTATGTAAATTATGTGGGAATCAATACAGTAGATCCTGAAAAATGAAAGATTTAGTTGCCAAATTATTTTTAGTCATTAAATTATATCAACATTATGTTGACCAAAAGACTCAAACAAGACATTTTCAGAATTGTATTTCTACTTTTTCCTGAGTAGTAACTTGCTTTTTATTGCACAATTTGTAGTTTCCTTTAGCGATATGATAAAATCAAATGTGGGGCTACCAAAAGTACTTGAAAAGTATAATGCATTATTCAGAAAACTGAATTTCGGTCTCCTCTGTGTGTTTCAGGCAGTAGTTGGTAGTGAAGAGTGTGTCTCGGCTTTGCTGGTGCATGGAGCCTTCTCTCTGTGCAGGGACGTTTATGGCAGAAGCCCTTTGCACTTGGCTGCCTCTTGTGGTCACTCATGGCTGTTGCGTCCTTTACTTGATGCAGCATCACTCTCAGACCCCCTTGACTCTCTGCTAGACTACAGTGCCTACACACCTACTCACTGGGCTGCTTACCATGGTAAGATGCCTTTCCATTCCAGTACAGAAACATCAGCTGAGAATTATACTAATGAATTACAAATCTCTTGTTTGCAACATAAAAATAAGGAAACATTCTGTATTTTCTAAGGGCACAATGACTGTCTAGAAGCTTTACTTGAATATAGGCCATCAAGCTTTCAGGAAGGAAACCCCTTCACACCACTGCACTGTGCACTGTGAGTGATTGAGTGATCCTCACCTCATCTTCAAAATGTTTCTGTACACTTTCCACGATAAGATCCATTTACTTTTCCTTTTGCCACAGAATTGCTGGTCATGATGGTGCTGCTCGACTGCTTGTTGAAACTATGGGAACAAAAATCGTGAACCTCATAGATGGCAAAGGAAGGTATGTACAGTCATGGCCAAAAATATCGGCACCCCTGGTAAATATGATCAAAGAAGGCCGTGAAAATGAATCTGCATTGTTAATCCTTTTGATCTTTTATTAAAAAAATTCACAAAAATCTAACCTTTCATTTGATAATAAGAATTTAAAATGGGGGGGGGATATCATTATGAAATAAATGTTTTTCTCCAATACACATTGGCCACAATTAACGGCACCCTTTTATTCAATGCTTTTTGAAACCTCCATTTGCCAGTTTAACAGCTCTAAATTTTTTCCTATAATGCCTGATGAGGTTAGAGAGCACCTGACAAGAGATCAGAGACAATTCCTTCATCCAGAATCTCTCCAGACCCTAGACTCCCAGCTCCATGATGGTGCTCCTCCTCTTCAGTTCACCGCACTCATTTTCTATAGGGTTCAGGTCAGAGGACTGGAATGGCCATAGCAGAAGCTTGGTTTTGTGCCCAGTGACCCATTTTTGTGTTGTTTTTAAGGTTTGTTTTTGGATTATTGTCCGGTTGGAAGATCCAAACATGGTCCATTATAAGATTTCTAACAGAGTCAGTCACTTATTGATTTTTTATCAGTTGGTATTTGATAGAATCAAAGATGCCATGTGTCTAAACAAGATGTCCAGGACCTCCAGCAGAAATATAGGCCCAAAACATCAAAAATACAGCAGTATATTTCATTGTACACATGGGGTACTTTTTATCTCTGTGTTCACCAAACCCATCTTGAGTGTTTCATCTGACCATAGAAGCCAGTCCCATTTGAAGTTCCAGTCGTGTCTGATAACTGAATATGCTGGAGTTTGTTTTTGGATGAGCTAGGAGAATTTTTCTTGAAATCCTCCCAAACAACATGTGATGTAGGTGCTGTTTGACAATTTTCTTTTAAGGTTTTCTGACCCCGAGACTCAACTATTTTCTGCAATTCTCCAGCTGTGGTCTTTGGAGAGTCTTCAGCCACTCAACCTCTCCTCCTCACCGTGCATTAGGACGATATAGACACACGTCCTCTTCCAGGCAGATTTGTAACATTTTCTGTTGATTGGAAATTCTTAATTATTGCCCTGATGGTGGAAATGGGAATTTTCACTGCTCTAGCTCTTTTCTTAAAGCCACTTCACTAATTTGTGAAGCTCAATTATCTTTTGCTGCACATCAGAAATATATTCTTTGTTTTGTTTTTTTAATTTGGGCTTTGTTTTCCCTACCTATTTATATTTCTGTGGAACAGGAAGCCATGGCTGGATAATTTCATGTTCATAATCACCCTGGTATGCTCAAAATTGTGAATATGAATGGGAATATACTTCAGAGATATTTTACTCATAAGAATTTCTAGGGGTGCCAATAATTGTGTCCAACGTGTATTTGAGAAAAACATTTATTTCATAATGATATTTCCCCCCATTTAAATTCTTATTATCCAATGAAAGGTTAGATTTTTGTGATTTTTTTTTATAAAAGATCAAAAGGATTAACAATGCAGATTAATTTTCACAGCCTCCTTTGATCATATTTTCCAAGGGTGCCTATATTTTTGGCCATGGCTGTATGTCTGTTGTCCACTTAAAATCTCTTTCCAAACGTAGCAAGCGAACAAAACAACAAATTTGGACAAAATAAGAGGCTCCCTTTTTAAAAGCTGATTTCAAAAAGCCGCCAATATTTCAGAATTATTATTGTTGTTGTTATTTTATCTGCAGGACTCCCTTACATGCATCTGCGTATGCGGGAAATGTCGCAGCCCTGAAGTTGGCATTGAGCTGCGGCTCAGATGTAAACTCAGTCGATTATACAGGGCACTCTGCATTAATGGTTGCTGCTGAGAATGGGCATACTTCTGCTGTGGGTTTGTATTGTCAAAAGAGCTTTATATCATGTAGAATTGTTGCATACATGTACAGTATATAACACTGGTTTTAAAAGATGTAGTACATGGGTTATCTTTATCTTAGTGATCAGCTCAGACTTTTTTGGTTGCAGATATCTTGCTTCATCAGGCCGGCGCAGACCTCTCGCTGCTGGACATCAACAGGAACTCAGCACTTCATATCGCCTGTAGAAGAGTAATTACCCCATCACTCATAGTGGCCTATTAAACAGCATGCTGGATGCGATGAGTTTCCATTATAAATGATCATCACGTTTAATTCAACAGAGTCATGAAATGTGTGCTCTTCTCATTCTGGCGGAGATTGACGACCCAACTCTCATCAATACCACAAACACTGCACTTCAAACGTGAGCATTCACATCAGCATAGGTGTATATGCATCGATTATTTGGTTGTTTTCATAAGTTTTTCTATCTACGTACCCTTAGACCTCTACATATTGCTGCAAGAAATGGTCTTGCCACTGTGGTTGAGGTGCTGCTTACTCGAGGTGCAACGGTTCTGGCCATTGATCAAGATGGTGAGTTTCTCTATGCCCATCACATTGCCAAGAGAGAGCCAAAACTATTAACTAATAGTCATCTACCAATAACATTGACTAGTAGGTACAGTAGAATTTTTGTGTGGAGACACATAAAAAACCAACTGCTCACCAACTGCTAGTTTAATAATCTCTTCAATGATTTTCTGATTCATCGTGTCATAACATGGTGTGCCATTTTAAAGTGACAAGTACTAAATTTTCTTGCATGTTAATGTAAGCTTTTGTCTCGACTGTGACAAGCAACTACATTCTGTTAGTCACTTTGTTTCTGAACTGCCACGTTAGCTTAGGTAGCCCTTCAAACAGTGGAATCCCATTGGCCCAAAATCCAATTTTGCATATCAAGCAGCATTTTTGCTTTTAGTGTGGACAGAAAAATGCTTACAGATAAGATTAATGTAAACTTGTCACATTGCCTTCTTAGGATACAACTTAAACTAGTAGAATAATGTGTATTTAGTCTGTCTTCTTTAAATACAGTGTCAGTGTTCAGTAGAAACTAACTGAAAGTAACACAGATACTAACTTAATTACATTTTATCAGCAGTGTGACAGTAACTCAGCTGTTTTATTTCTAGTAATAAGAGCCAATGAGTGTCGATGTATTGTGAAAAAATGCTACTTTGCTGGTATCTCTGACACATTTGACTGATTTGACATTTTAGGACATATTCCAGCTTTGGCATGCGCACCGAACAAAGATGTGGCAGACTGCTTGGCTCTTATAATTTCCACAATGATGCCTTTTTCTGCTGGCACCAGCTGCGGCATCAGTCTGATGAAGCACTGTGGCATTGCTGCATCCCATCAGCCCGTGTCCAAAACCGTGCCTATACAACTGATTACAGAGGAACCATAGAGCTGAGTGGACACCAAACAATATACTGAATACTCTTTTGACTTTGAACTCCTGTTATCTATTCAGAAGGTATTAGAATGTAATTTTTATTGTACAATATTACACAATGCTACTGTTTTAGCATCATGCAGTATATACTGTGACATATTCATTTGTAATACAGTACATCTTTAACTGCACCATTCCATTATGTGCCGAATTCCTCCTTTATATGTCGCCTTAGAAAGTAACTACAATATCTGCTACTGTTTTAGCATCATATAGTATAAATGGATGGAGAGAAATGTATTAATTTGTGTTTGCATGTGTGGGTACTCTAAATATGAATTTATCATTTCACTTTTATCTCAGCTTATTACTGATACATTTACCAGCTTTCTTTGGACACTTTTTCTGTATTTTTGAAGAGGCAAATTGCGAAAAATAAAAGCATAAAATAAACAATGTTTAGTCACCCTGCAAACTACAAGACGTGATTCCATCAAAATAAATGTTTCTCACTCACAGATTACGCTTTTAGGTTTTTGTATATTTGGAATCTTATTTTACAGGCATAAATACTGAAATTCATAACACTTTTAGCTCTTTAATTACCTAAACAAACTAAATTACACAAATGTACACACAATTTGTGTCACAGTATCACTCTTGCCATTCATGTGTTTGCTGTAACACTAAGGTAGCACTGTGCTTTTATTTGTTTCAATCCTCATTTTTCGTTAGTAAACAGTTCTACATTTACATTTACATTTAGTAATTTAGCAGACGCTTTTATCCAAAGCGACTTACAAATGAGGACAATAAAAGCAGTCAAAACTAACAAAAGAGCAACAATATATAAGTGCAAATGACAAGTGTCGGTTAGCCTAACGCAGTACACGTAGCAAGGTGTGTGTGTGTATATATATATATACACACACACACACACACACACATACAAAGAAAAACAAGTAGAATAGAAAAAATAGAAAGCTAGTGTTTGTTTGTTTTTTGTTGTTTTTTTAAAATAAATAAATAAATAAAAACAAAAAAGATATAAATATAGATAAAGTAGAATTAAAATAGAATAGAAAGTGTTAGAGTTAGAGGGTCAAATAAAAGTGGAACAGATGTGTTTTTAGTCGTTTCTTGAAGATGACTAAGGACTCAGCTGCTTGATTTGGGCAGGTCATTCCACCAGGAGGGAACAGTTAATGAAAAAGTCAGTGAAAGTGATTTTGTGCCTCTTTGAGATGGCACAATAATACGCTGTTCACTTGCAGAAC
>NW_015506867.1:77505-79541 GCF_001515645.1 Sinocyclocheilus grahami | reverse complement strand
TATAGTGTGATATCTAGGTGAAAGAGTCTCTATGTGCTGAGAATTAACTGATTTCTGTGACGTGAGGCGGCTAGCAGACGGTTGGTTTAGCCAGTCTGTCTGCTTCCTGACCTGGGCCCCAGTTAGTCTAGTACAAACTCTAAGACTACGTGCCATATTTCTAGAGAGAAGAGCGGCACCACCCCAGGAGGGATGAAGACCATCTCTTTTCAACAGGTCAGGTCTGCCCCAAAAACTCATCCAATTATCTATGAAACCTATGTTATTCTGCGGGCACCACTTAGACCTCCAGCCCTTGAGTGACGACAGTCTGCTATGTATCTCGTCACCACGGTAAGCAGGGAGGGGACCAGAGCATATTACAGTGTCTGACATCGTGCTTGCAAGTTCACACCTCTTTAATGTTATATTTAGTGATCTCCGACTGGCGAAGTCGAACATCATTAGCGCCGGCGTGAATAACAATCTTACTATATTTATGTTTAGCATTAGCCAGCACTTTTAAATTTGCCAAGATTTCAGGCTCTCTGGCTCCCAGTAAACATTGGACTATGGTGGCTGGTGTCTATTTTCACGTTCCGTACAATAGAACCACCAATAACTAGAGCATTTTGATCAGGTTTCTCAGTGTGTGCGTCACTGAGCGAGGAGAACCTGTTAAATTTTTTTATCGGAACGGAAGAGCGGTGTTTTGACCCGCGACAATGCTGCCTCACAGTCACCCAGTCGCCCTGCTGCAGTGGCATTGTAACCGGAACCGAACAATGTACAGGACTCCCTGAGCTAGTTGCACCCAAAGCCGTTTCTAGAGCCCTCACATTCTTACTGTCCTCAATTACAGTTTGGATGTGTGTCTCTAATTCTGAAATCTTCTGTCAGCCTAACTATTTCCCTGCATTTATCACATGTGAATCCCTCGTCACCGACAGAGAGAGAAAAACTATACATGTGGCAAGCGGTGCAACAATAGTAGGACAAGAAGCCATTACTCACCATGATTGATGAATGATTCTTACTTACCACAGTTGTTTGACAAAAAAACGGAGCGAGAGAGAGAAAAAAAACAGCAATAGGCACCCTGATCTTCCTAATGTTGTATAAAGCAAATCTGCAGGACCGGGCAGTTTTAGCAATGTGGTCTGAGAAATTCAGCTTATCATCAATCACAACTCCAAGGTTTCTAGCTGTTTTTGAAGGAGTTATGGTTGATGAGCCTAACTGGATGGTGAAATTTTGATAAAGTGATGGGTTTGTTGAAACCACAAGCAGTTCTGTCTTAGCCAGGTTGAGTTGAAGGTGATGGTCCGTCATCCAACAAGAAATGTCTGTTAGACATGCTGAGATGCGAGCAGCTGTTGTCGGGTCGTCAGGATGGAATGAGAGGTAGAGTTGAGTGTCATCAGCATAGCAGTGATATGAAAAGCCATATTTCTGAATGACAGAACCTAGTGATACCATGTAGACAGAGAAGAGAAGTGGTCCAAGTACTGAGCCCTGAGGCACCCCAGTAGCTAGATGTTGCGACTTGGACACCTCGCCTTTCTAAGATGCCTTGAAGGACCTATCTGAGAGGTAAGACTCAAACCACTGGCGTGCGGTTCCTGAGATGCCATTTTCCAATAGGGTTGACAGGAGAATCTGGTGGTTCACCGTATCAAAAGTAGCAGACAGATCCAGCAAAATAAGTATAGAAGATTTGGAAGCCGCTCTTGCCAGTCTTAGGGCTTCAACAACTGAAAGCAAGGCAGTCTCGGTTGAATGTCCACTTCTGAAGCCAGATTGACTGCTGTCCAGGAGGTTGTTCTGTGTGAGAAATGCTGAGACTTGGTTGAACACAACTCGTTCAAGTGTTTTTGCAATGAAAGGTAAAAGGGAAACCGGTCTGTAGTTCTCTAAAAGAGTTGGGTTAAGAGTGGGTTTCTTAAGAAGTGGGGTTATACGAGCCTGTTTAAATGTTGAGGGAAAAACACCAGTGTGAAGGGATGTGTTAACAATGTGAGTGAGTGCAGGTACAACGGCAGGAGAAATGGCTTGAA
>NW_015506867.1:76029-76628 GCF_001515645.1 Sinocyclocheilus grahami | reverse complement strand
CTGTTCTGACTCAAAGACTGTAAGTAAGTTTTTTATATTTAAAGAGTTTTTATATTTTATATATTTAGAGCAAGTTTTTTGGGCAGTGTAGAGTAGGGCTTGTTGTTTGTCATTTCTCCGATCACAAATGCAGACATGGTTTTATGTTTATGTGGCGCGATGCAACGCAACACGTAAAAAGACAGTATAAGTCCATAATTATGTCCCCACTGGATGCAACGAATGCCTCGTTTATAATGGGTTTTCATGTTTTTGAATCATCGCTCCAGCCTGACAGGGCATCATCACAGTATGGTGAGGGGCGTAACATTTCCGTCACACGCTTGAGGTATTCGGCCAATCACAATGCACTGGATAGCTGGCCAATCACAGCACACCTCGCTTTTTTAGAACGATGAGCTTTGTAAAAATCGACGTGTTTCAGAAAGGCGGGGCATAGAGGAGAAACAATAATGTACAGTATGTGGAAAATAATGTGTTTTTTGAACCGCATAAACATTTCATTACACCAAATACACAAAAAAATGATGCTCTTTTTAGCAGCATCATATGACCCCTTTAAGAAGTGGGGTTATACGAGCCTGTTTAAATGTTGAGGG
>NW_015506867.1:75067-75518 GCF_001515645.1 Sinocyclocheilus grahami | reverse complement strand
ATGAAACCATAGCAGATAGCCGGGAGGGTGAGAGAGAGCGTAGGTAGTTCTAGTAGACTTTAATCATCATTTCATACTGTTAACTACAGTAGAGTTGCACAATATCATTGTCAACTAAAGCAATATAATTTTTACATTTTTAATTGGAGTAAAAAGAATGGGAGAACAACAAATGACATATATCCTGATATAGACATCTAAATTCTGATAAAAAATTGACTGAGGTCAAAATTTTTTGCGAAATGTGAATGTTTGCATGTCATATGGAACTATTACCTTCTTTACCATTTTATATATCAGCATATCTCCAGGTTTTTTGCTGAAATTTTTCCAACAGTTCCTCTGCCTTTTTAAGGCTGCTTTCCTTTTCATTTGCGGATTTCATTTTAATAGTTCAATTATGAAGTAACAGTGTTGCCAGATTGGAAATGTCCAAGTATCGTACCAGAAG
>NW_015506867.1:71958-75057 GCF_001515645.1 Sinocyclocheilus grahami | reverse complement strand
ACCACAATAGATAAATAACTAGGCGTACTTTAGTGGGAAGGTCCATGGTCCTGGTCATGGACCGCAGCATAGTTCTCGTGGGCTTAAAAGCTCTGAGGTGTGTATGATCAATGAGTAATGATTACAACGACCATCATTTGAAATGAATTCTGAAATTATGGTACATTATGGGATTTTTTTCATTATTGATAGTACATAGGTCAAAATTATCGTACAAATACAATAATTATCATACGTATGGCAACACTTTGAAGTAATAGTGAACAAGTGAAGTTCAGTGGATTATCACAAAAAACTGAACAAAAAATAAACATTCACAATAAATCACATTTTAATACTAAATACAAACTGGAAAATTTTTCAACAGCTATATGTTAAACATGATGGTATTTGTGCACTTTATAACTACTAAGCACATGGGCACTACAGAAGAAAGCGTTCCAGCCATGATAAAATCCACTTTGATGTGAAACACCGGGTCCCTAACAATACACTTCGCTTGCAGTTGCTGATGCTTTGAGGAAACTCCGGCTGTATCTGAAATCACCCCCTATACCCTCATTCACTATTCCCTACATTAGTCCACTCATACAGTTCACTTGAAGGAGTGAATGAAAACGAGTGAGTGAATTCGGATACTGAGTGCACCGGAAGGACTGCCGCTTTTGCATAGTTTGCTTGCTGTTTAATATTAATTTGAAACAGCAGTTCCAGTAGTAAGATTAAAGGATTTATCTTGAACTCTGTCACGGAAATTATGTATAAACCATGGTTAAACAATTTAATAATACATTTACAATGAATTTGTACCTGTGTTGTATTACGCTAAAATTAATGGATGAGTCAGCTGCGGGCGCCATCTTCTGACGAGACGCGGGAATTCATTCGGGGCGTGACTCACAGTGCATTATGGGTTATCTCTAGCCGTTGAGTGTACATCGGTTGTACACTCTAATTTTTGCAGTGCATTGTGGGATTGAATGAGTGCACTCGACAACGTCCACTATGGTTTCGGACACCACTAAAAATGGCTGTCCCCTCAAATAGTGCCCTATTTGAGGGTATAGGGGATGATTTCGGATACAGCCCCCGTTTCTCTGAAATACTGTAGCCTAATTGAATCACAAATATGCACCTGCACGAACAACTGGCAAAACGGATGGAGCCATTCACCTATGCGAGTCAGCACTGAATGCCATTTCATCATAATCTTTCTCCTTCAGCACGAAGATCATCTCCTCACTGACTCTGAAGAAGAACACGAAGAAGACGTCCTGCTCACTGTAGAAGAGCCCCAGCAGTGGATTACTGCACTGACAGCGGTTTCATCTGAAAACAGTGCTTCTTCCCTGTGGCTAGTATCCAGCGAGACCATTAAAGCATATTTCCTGCTACATCTGTTGCAAGATGTTGTGTCAAGAGTGTGGCACATGGCATGGAGGGCACCCCTGCATGTCTCGAATGAGCTCTGAGTGATCACTGCACTTGCAGATTTCTTTCAGTAAAGATCCCACCCCTTATGCAGGTCAGCTGCATCCGATCATCAAAGACATTCATCGACCCAGCAGTCTGACAAAACCCACTCTGACACCTGCTCATTCTCTACTCTGGCCAGAGTATTTGATCAGACAGCGCCCCCGACAGCTTCAACAGCTGCTACTGTGGTGGCTTCTGCTGCTGCTGTGAAGAATCTTTCTCAGAGTCTTGGAGTTTTGATGCCAGAAGAGGTTTTATTTTCAGAGACAATAAAACCTGAGAGAACTCTGCAGAGCAATCTATACTCTCTTATATACTGTTTGTTCTCTAGGCTTGTTTAATGGTTTCATTCATATTTGTTATCGGATCATTACGATGCAGTCATGAGGCCTTAATTTTATGTTCTGTGAAAATAAGGGCCCCATTATGTGCCATCGTGTGCTTATCATGTACTTCTCCATATGTCTGCATATTCCATTCTCATACAGATTTCTATACATACAGGCAAATACACATTATTATAATAGTAGAATAACTTAATACATAAATGGCCACATTCACACTGATTATACCTGACAATTTACATTTTGATTAATTAAAATCTTCTACACTACTTTCTTGTACTTTCTTTTTCTGATGGTGGCCTCTGGCCCATCCTTGAATTAAGACTTCTGAACTGAGCCTTAATTAGACAGACATTCAGAATGCTAACATTGAAGCAAATCCTCTCGCAAGTTTGCCTAGGGGACTGGTTTTTCTTGGTGGATCTGAAAGATGCTTATTTTCATATACACGCCGTTCCCATCAGACTGTTCTTGAGATTCATCATCTTGGTGGCTTACCAATATACAATAGATTGTCTCTGGCACCTCATAAGTTTAGGAAGTGTGTGGACACAGCCCTCTCCTCCCGAAGAAGAGGGGACTGCACATCCTGAATTATCTTGACGATTGGCTAGTTTTGCTTCAGTCGGAGTGTGAGCTATTCAGGCACAGGTCCGTGCTCCTCAGCCATTTGAAATGCCTAGGGTTCAGGATAAATTCTTGTCGGTCCAGGAACGGCATTGGCACACAATCTGACTAGAAATGAAAGCAGTTTTAAGGCACTGAAAGCCTTCCTGCCAGACATGAAGGGGTGCCACGTCCTGGTCTGTTTGGAGAACATGATGGTGGTAGCCTATATAAACCTAAAAGGGGGGTCTCAGGTTCCGCCTGCTGTTCAACTTATGCTGAGTTCACACTGCACGATTTTCAAAGTCGTCAGATCACCGTTGTTAACGTGAACGAGCAACGATTTGCCTCCGATTTCGGCCATTTGTCAGTGATTTCGCAAAACCTGTCGGCGAGTGAAAATCGGGGCTAAAATGCAGCGTGAACTAGGCATTAGGAAGCGCCTCCTACTGTGGGCATAGCACAATCTCTGCTCTCTGAGGGCAGAGCACGTGCTGGGCAAACTGAACCAGGGGCCAGACTCCACCCTCAGACAGTTCAGATGATTTGGAGCATCTTCGGGCAAGCAGAAGTTTTCAGAAGAGAACTCTCACTACCCAGTGTTCTTTTCCAGGGAAAAGAACATGCAAGCCCACAAGTGGCCAAATTCACACCTTTTTGCCTTCCCCTGGTA
>NW_015506867.1:70918-71948 GCF_001515645.1 Sinocyclocheilus grahami | reverse complement strand
AAACAAAAGAGAAGGTTGTTGTTATGTTATCCCTAGGTGTAGATTTCTGTTAATTTGCACCCTGGTCCCTACAACAATAAATCCATTTTCTGATACAATCTTGGAAACGCTGAAGCAAATGCAGGCCAGGAACGATTTTCAGAGCTGTTCTGCATCACTCTCTCCAAACCCAGGGGATGAACAGCAAACGCCATCTGCTGAGATCCAGTTGTGCAGGATCATATGGCTTTGATATCGGTGGAAAATATGACTCTGGTTTCTCCCATCATCCTGGCCATCTTCACTCTCTCACACACACACACACACACTGCACGCTGTTACTAATACAGTCACTCAGCCTCCCCAGTGCTCTGCTGGAGGAATTTGACCTGACTTGGGAAAGCATGAATTCTAGCACTCAGCAGAACGCAGCGCTGCCACAGTCAACAGGGAGCAGACAGGAAAGTGTTTTATATGCTGATGCCTCATTAGATATGCTTTTGAATGAACTCTGTCTCTGGTGGCTATTATTTATGTGACAAAGACACTCAGGGAAGGGATTCGCCAGCCTTTTCACAATACATTTATTCACAAATGTACTACAGCAGATGTGCTCACTACATTCAAGTCTGATCAGGACATTTGTGGCTGATACGATACTCAAAGATACGTTGCGTTTTAATGCAAAGCACTAATTATTAAGAAATTGCATATATTTATTGCATGGGCATTTGTTTTTATCTTTTAGATCACTTTGCAGACTGCATTCTGCCCCTTAATGCAAAAACCACAGCACTTGGCTTTCTATGGAGTGGGATGAGCAATAGGATCACTTATGAATTATGTATACAGGTACACAGCGATCTGCGCTCAGCTTCATTGTCACTCTATACTCTCATTACTAATCAGCGGAATCATTATGACTGACTAATTCCAGACAAAAGTTGCTGTTCGTGTTTCTGTGGCCCTCTGTCCACATGGGCGTTTTGTTCCTGAGCTCTGATGGACATTTACAGTTCAGAATGACTTGAGCAATAAACATCTGCAAGGC
>NW_015506867.1:65283-67050 GCF_001515645.1 Sinocyclocheilus grahami | reverse complement strand
AGATTAAAATATACTGTAACAAATGCATTGCTCATCGTTCATAAACGTGCGTGCATCACGTGCAAAAACAATGCTCACTGGATCGACATGAAGACAAATTGCAGAATTTAAGTAATAATTTTTTGAATAAAGTTAAATAAGCACAAGTTAATTTACATTTGACCACAGTTAAAGTATTTACTTGTCTAAGATTCCTACGGTGAAAAAACGAGACAACACTCATATCAGCAACAATACTAGGCCATCTTGGTTAATATTTCAGTAATGTTAAAATGAGAACAGTTACCAACCTCTCGAAATTCTTTATATAGATCCGGGTGTCTGTCTTTCAGGTGCTTTGCTAAATTAGAGGTGTTAGAGCCTTTTGTTAGCACTGCTCTGTAGCAACTCTTGCATATTGGCTTGCTTGTGTCCTTCGGCTTTCCATGTTCATTTGTTTCATATCCAAAATATTTCCAGATAGCACTCCTGCTGTGTTCTTTATCAACCAAAGCCGGTCGCGGGGGCGCCGCACTTGCCATCTTTCTATTCACTTCACTTTTGCTATTTAACCAGAGCGAATGAGACGAGACAGGCACTGCGGTCACTTGTGGTGTTTGTCAATGCGCCTTTGGAGAGAAGTGAAAGTGACAGCTCGGCTAGTATCGGTGTATCGATACTTCGGGAAATTAGTATTGGTACCGTTCAGATATTTCAGTATCGATATTTATCGAAATATCGATATTTTTGACAACACTAGTAAGGGCCCTTAGAGGCCACCTGTTCGATCCACTTTTGATGGCTGAACTGAGACCCCTTTCACTCAAGACCTCCCTGCTGGCTTTGGCATTGGTCAAGTGAGTAGGAGACCTACAAATGCTCTCAGTGAGCCCTTTCTGTCTTGAGTTTGGGCACAATGACTGTTAGGCTATGTACCTAAGGTGCTTTCCAGCATCTCTGTTACTACATAACCTCAGTTACCTAAGGTAGTGGGAATGAGCATTGCTTAGCTGGCTGTGCTACTGTGCTTGCACCTGTGTTGATGCTTGTCACTCCTCAGTCATAAAATTTCCAGGTGCACAAACATGATTGAGTGGCTAGTGGTTCTTGGCTAGTGATAAAAAGTTTTGTGGTTCAAACCACTAAAGTGTGGTACACTTATAAAATGTGGAGAAATTAATATTGGAATACACATTATACAGTTTGCAGGTTAAAGGCACATGAAATCCCATGTGCCTTAAGGAACAGTCACATTTGCCTTTAAACCATGAAATACCGTGTGAACTGACGTGAAGTGTCTGTAAAATGTATTTTCAAAACACATCAACAGCACTTTATACAGTAGATCAGGGTACCTAATCATGTTCTTGCTAAGATTAATTCTTCATTCCTGGTACTGTTAATATACGTAATTGCTGATATTACAGCTGCTAAATTACAGCCATTGGTTGGCTCAACAATTAGTCCCTACATTCCTAAACTTTGACCCATTGTGGTTAGTTTGCTGACCCTTATGAATAGGATAGATGAGCATTATCACACTAAGATAATCAGCCAGTCATAGTGTAACAGAGGCACTGCCTTTCACATTATTTTCCAGTTTCGTCTTTTCTCACAGTCATGCCATGCACTTGAATAAAGGTAAAATGGGCTGAAAATGGCCTCTCAACCTTTATCATGGTGTCACTGTTGGGACAGTTATGGCGCTTTTCCACTGCATGGTACGGCACGGTACGATTCGGAACGGTTCTCTTTTGGGGGGTTTTCCACTGGGTACAGTACCTGGTA
>NW_015506867.1:51636-65161 GCF_001515645.1 Sinocyclocheilus grahami | reverse complement strand
CCTGGTACTTTTTCAGTACCACCTCGGTTGAGGTTCCAAGTGAACAAAATCTATGCTATATAATAGATGAGGAAATTAGGTCGCTCCCTTTGCCAAGTGCATTCCAAACGACTACATAATGGCACGCACGTGCCCTGCTCACTCCAAAATCCCCACTCCAAGGGGATAGGGATGATCACTTCCATTTGGAATTTGCCCCGTGAACCGTTTGGTACCGATACTCGTACCGGCACACCCCTAGTCCTATCGGCAAAGCATAAAAAAACAAGGCAAAAAAAAAAGAGTTGAAACAAACCATCACGTTTTTTTATTCCATTCCTTTTTATTTATATCAGAACTTTCTGGCAAAATATAGCTGAAAATCTGCAAATAAAAAAAGTTTTAATGGTCGCATGTTTTCAGTGTTTAGGAATAAATGCTCTTACAGCTTCTTTTTATTTGGCTTTTCTGTTTCAAAAATCCTCTGCGACGGACAACAATTACAATGTAAACTGTTTATGAAATTGGAGTGGGTCTCATGTGAAACATCAGATTTTTTTAGGAATCCAAGAAGCTCTCTTATCAAATTGCAATCAATGATCACATAGTTTTCCATTTCTGGCTTGGAAAATGTTCAGCTGTTTAACTGTAGTTGTTTCCAAAACTCATCACAGGATGCTTATCTAATTTTTAAGAAAATCTGTCAGCCTTACCCCATAATGGCTAACTTACAGCCATGCAATATTCTAAATTCAAAACTTCTGGGGATCTTGGGGAAACATACAGTGCCGTGAAAATGTATATATTTTTTTGCATATTTGTCACACTTAAAAGATTCAGATCATCAAACAAATTTAATATTACACAAAGATAATGCAAGTAAATACAAAATGCAGTTTTTAAATGATGATTTCATTTATTAAGGGAAAAAAGCTGCCCAAACCTACCTGGCCCTACGTGAAATCCACCTCTGAATGGCTCAAGAAAAACAAAATTAAGGTTTTGGAGTGGCCAAGTCAAAGTGCAGACTTAAATCCGATTGAGATGCTGTGGCATGACCTTAAACAGTCCATTCATGCTTGAAAACCCTCCAATGTGGCTGAATTAAAACAATTCTGCAAAGAAGAGTGGGCTAAAATTCCTCCACAGCGATGTGAAAGACTCATTGGCAGTTATCGCAAACACTTGATTGCAGTTGTTACTGCAAAGGGTGGCACAACCAGTTATTAGATTTAGGGGGCAATTACTTTTTCGCATAGGGCCAGGCAGGTTTGGACAGTTTTTTCCCTTAATAAATGAAATCATTATTTCAAAACTGCATTTTGTATTTACTGGGGTTATCTTTGTGTAATTTTAAAATGTGTTTGATGATCTGAATCTTTTAAGTGTGACAAATATGCAAAAATTAAAAACAAAAAAAACAGGAAGGGGGCAAAAACTTTCACACCACTGTATCAAATGTGATCAGATTCTGGTCTTAGAGGGCACTGTAACTTACAAAGCTTATTAATGTTGAAACTAATAATCAAAAGTTGACTAACAATCAGAAGTTGTGCTAGAAACTATAATAGCTTAGTGTGTTCATTCTGGAGAGCATAAAACAAGAAAAACAGGAAGCAACACCTAAAAAAACATGTGACTTTACAAGACTGGACAATCAATAGAGTTAAACAAGTATATACAGTATGTGTGTGTGTGATCCTGGACCACAAAATCAGTCATAAGTCGCACAGGTATATTTGTAGCAATAGCCAATAATTTGGTCCAAAAATAAAAAGCCATTGTATGGATCAAAATTATAGATTTTTTTATGCCAAAAATCATTAGGATATTAAGTAAATGTGTTCAATTAAGTTTTTTGTAAATTTCCTACCATAAATATATCAAAACTTCCTTTTTGATTAATTGATATTTCAGTTTTTCTTTTTTAATAAATCTGCAAAAATGTCAACAATTCTGTGTTTTTCTGTCAATATGGGGTGCTGTGTGTACATTAATGAGGAAAAAAAAATTAACTTAAATGATTTTAGCAAATGGCTGCAATATAACAAAGAGTGAAAAATTTAAGGGGGTCTGAATACTTTCCGTACCCACTGTATATATAAGCATTAAGCTCAAAGTTTAGCAATACATGACAAATAGCTGCTCACAACCATTTTGAAATTATTACTGTATGCTGATTCATTACTGAACAAAATCATCTTTTGACCATTCGTCGTGTCTCCTTGCCATTGCTCACAGTACTTCCTCCCACACCCGGGCTTGGTGTTGACCTGTTTCCATTTCCACTACTTGCTCGTCTACCCGGCTGTGGATTAGTAGAGTTGCCAGAGCCTTGAGAATTCACCCCATTTCCATTGGGAGTGTCATTACCTTCAAAGAGTAAAAAATGTCTGTGGACCAGGAATACATTACATAAATAGGTTTATCAAATAACTAGGAACCCCAAAGGCTTTATAATTCTTACAAAAGTATAGGCAGTGTTTCCCAACCACTGTGCAGCGGCACACTCTAAAACTTCCTTATCTCTATTATATTTTGTTATTATTATTTTAAATCAGTGCTATTGGTCATCGTTATGTCTGTTTGTGGGTTTTACAAATATTTAACCTAATGAAAAGCATTCAAAAGAGCTTGTGACTAAACCTCGTAACACCATTGGATGCTCAAATTGTCAGTCAAACCTAACGCCACCCTGTTTGAAGACAGACGTCTAATTCTTCACAATGCAAGCGTAAATAAAGAACTGATGTTTAATTAAGTACAGCGTTGCCTTGACTCAAGAAACACTGTCTATAAAGGCTAATGTTTTTGTGTATTTAAAGAGCAGAGAAGAGTCTTAGCATTTGCTGTCTAGTTGTAGCCAATACACTTTTCTACGTTTTAAATATCCTGTGCATAACGGTTCATTATTTATATTGTGAGATTTTGGCCAAATGTATTAAACAACAAGAGAAACTGAGCACTCATATAGCTACAATAAACTTTATAACCTGCAAACTGATGAAAACGTAATTCGATTAACTGCTTCAGATGCAGCCGTTCTAATGATGGACAAAACACAGATCTCCGTCATTCGGTCGTCAAAAACCTTGTTAATTCCATTTGAGTATGATCTTCAGAAATTAAGTGCAAGTGTCTGATCACGTATAAAGCCAAAATACCAACTCTGATGACGCAATGTTTAAATATAGAAAAAAATAAAAAATTAATCTTACCCTTTCTGTCTTTTTTTTTTTTTTTAAAGCTTAGTTGTGTGCCATGGGATTTTTTTGCATATCAAAACTGTGCCACGGCAGAAAAAAGGTTGGAAAACACTGGGCTAGTGGTTCACTGCAAAAAGAACATGTTGCACATTAAAATTATACCTGCAGGGGCAGCAGTGCTGCTGTTCATGTTGCTCTGGTCATTCAGTCCCTGATGGGTAACAAGAACAAAGTGAACTACCATGACCAACAGTTAAAAGTTTTTAATAATGACCTGATTAATTATTAAGACAGAAATCCATTTAGGCATACCGTTTTATTCATCTGGGCCAAATATTCTGGATTTGGCTCACTAAAGTTTGGCACCTCTGAATACACCATGCAGAATCTAACAAATTGGATACAAAACATGAATTCATTCAAAATAAAATATTTTGGGCAAGATGAAGTTTAAAGGGGTCATATGATGCTGCTAAAAAGAACATTATTTTGTGTATTTGGTGTAATGAAATGTATTTATGCGGTTTAAGGTTTTAAAAAACACATTATTTTCCACATACTGTACATTATTGTTTCTCCTCTATGCCCCGCCTTTCTGAAACGCGTCGATTTTTACAAAGCTCATCGGTCTGAAAAGCGAGGTGTGCTGTGATTGGCCAGCTATCCAGTGCATTGTGATTGGGCGAATACCTCACGCGTGTGATGGAAATGTTATGCCCCTTAACATACTGTGTCCCGCTTCGTCCACGGTGAAAGCCGATCCAGTGATCCACAGCGAGAAGTTGATGTATTTCCGCAGCGACCAGCACGGATCAGCTCTTTTGGAGATATTTCGGATATCGTCCTCTTTTGGAAGGCCAAACAAAGTAGTTTCGCTTTCACAATGAAACATACGGCAACAACAATACTACAGCGAGAATAAAAGTTACGCCTTCTTTCTTTGCGTGAACATTTGGGGCGGCGTTATGCAAATCTTCCCACATAGTGAGGTAGACATGTGGGGGCGTGTTAGAACGAGCCGTTTTAGGTAGGTGTGGCTGACTCTTAACTTTTATAAAGAATATCTCTTTGGATTTGAGACTTTAGTCTTTGCAACTTTACAGATCTTCTTTATGCACCAAGAGCTTGTAACACTCCAAAGAGAAAGGAAAAATTGAAATTGCATCATATGACCCCTTTATATATATACTGTATATTTGTCTGTATTTGTACATACTGATATTATAAGTTTTTTAATGCAAAACAATCCATATTGAAATAAATATACTGCCATGATAACTATAATGATAACTATACTGACATTTACAAAAAAATGAATGATTAAATAACTTCTTAATAATAATATAATCAATACTCAACTCACTCTCCAATCTTCTGTAGTTCACCTCCCCTTCCAGTGTACAGCGTCAAACAGCCTTTAAAAACTGAGGCATAACTGCGGCAAAATATAAATGTACTGTAAATAGTTCTGTAGACTGTAAACTTATACTTTTAGTCTTGTATATCAACAGTTTTAGCGATATTTACTATAAAATTACAAAACTGTTCACTATAATCGATTGTTTATATTATTGCAGAATGAATGCGTCTTTTGAGCACAGTCAGCATATGTTAGAAATGCTTGATAGACTTTCAATGTGTATCACTGATCAATCACAGTCTCACCCTTTGTTAAGTCTGATGATGTCACCAGCCTGGATGAGGCCACCGACTTCGTCCCAAACGGATATACTGATGCTGCCTGTCTTGTCAGCCACTTTACATGTGCGCACCTCATGACCGTCTTTGGTCTTCGTCACTCGTCCTTGAATGAGAGAGTTTGAGAGAAGGTTCAGATCTTGATTCAGAGTCCAGGTGACTAGTGACTACTGTTGAGATTCGACTGTTACAGTGTTTATAGCTAAATACACAAAAGAAAATATGATAATTTACAGTGTTTATTGTATTATTTTAGTCATGTTTTCACCACCTGTATAATGGGGGTTGTCATAATATTATAATAGGTTAAACAAATAGTAATGTGGTATATTAACACT
Organism: Sinocyclocheilus grahami; assembly: GCF_001515645.1. NCBI lineage: Eukaryota > Metazoa > Chordata > Actinopteri > Cypriniformes > Cyprinidae > Sinocyclocheilus > Sinocyclocheilus grahami. Next base: position 59,940 of record NW_015506867.1, on the reverse strand, counting down.
ATTTCAGTTAATAAAATATACAATTACTGTAAATTAATTTCAGTCTTTTTAGTGGTAAAGTTCAGGCAACCATATTATCCGCAGTTAGATTTCATGGGTTTTTTATTTATACTACATTAATTAATATACTTAAATATATTTAAAAATGTAACTAAATGTCATTGACAAATGGAGCCATTAACAAAAAGTACAACAATTCAAAGGATTACCATGAGTGCATGATGAATAGTGAAATAATACAACACTAGGGCATATATTAAAATATGAAAAAGTTTTACAGTGTTTAAGGTTGTACTATAGTACCATCACAGAACTTGTTTTTAAGGGAATGAGCTACTATAATGCATTAAGCCATTATTAGATGCACTCCAGTTATTCCCAAAATTCAGTATTGTGGGGTTGCTATTGTTGGTTCCTGTGTGAAAAAAATGCTTTTGGTTTTCCTGATATGTCAGTCAGGTCACTTTAAATAAAAAGCATCTGCTAAATAGATTGAGGTGTAAAGGTGAGTTGTCTAAGTCGCAACAACTAGCTACTGGGGTGCCTCAGGGCTCAGTTCTTGGACCACTTCTCTTCTCTGTCTACATGGCATCACTAGGTTCTGTCATTCAGAAACATGGCTTTTCATATCACTGCTATGCTGATGACACTCAACTCTACCTCTCAGTCCATCCTGATGATCCGACGATAGCTGCTCGCATCTCAGCATGTCTAACAGACATTTCTTGTTGTATGATGAACCATCACCTTCAACTCAACCTGGCTAAGACAGAACTGCTTGTGGTTTCAACAAACCCATCACTTTATCAAAATTTCACCATCCAGTTAGGTTTATCAACCATAACTCCTTCAAAAACAGCTAGAAACCTTGGAGTTGTAATTGATGATAAGCTGAATTTCTCAGACCACATTACTAAAACTGATAAAAAATTTGCTTTATACAACATTAGGAAGATCAGGCCCTTTCTTTCAGAACATGCAACACAACTCCTTGTTCAAGCTCTTGTTCTATCCAGGCTGGACTATTGCAATGCTCTCTTGGCAGGTCTTCCAGCCATTTCTATCAAACCTCTACAATTAATCCAAAATGCCGCTGCAAGATTAATCTTTAATGAGCCGAAAAGAACGCATGTCACACCTCTGTTCATTAATTTGCACTGGCTACCAGTAGCTGCTCGCATTAAATTCAAGGCATTAATGTTTGCCTACAAAACCACCACTGGCTAGTAATGTAATGACTTTATGAATTTCTTCACTGATAAAATAGATAACATCAGAAATACAATAACAAATGTAGATTCTACAGCGTATAATACTTTAGCTTCATTCATCGCACCAAAAGATAAACTGCAGTGCTTTACAGCTATAGGACAGGAAGAGCTAAATAAACTTATTACTGCATCTAAACCAACAACATGCCTAAAACACATCTGTTCCACCTTTATTTGACCCTCTAACTCTAACACTTTCTATTCTATTTTAATTCTACTTTATCTACATTTATCTTCTTTTTCTATTGTAATTTAAAAATATATATTTTTCTATTCTATTTCTTCTATTCTATCTACTTGTTTTTCTTTGTGTGTGTATACTATATATATATATATATATATATATATACACACCGTGCTACGTGTACTGCGTTAGGCTAACCAAGACTTGTCATTTGCACTTATATATTGTTGGTCTTTTGTTAGTTTTGACTGCTTTTATTGTCCTCATTTGTAAGTCACTTTGGATAAAAGCATCTGCTAAATGACTAAATGTAAATAATGCAATGTTAATGCAGTTAAATTATTATTATTTTTCTTCCTTTTGTTCATGGTTTTGTTCTTCCACTTCATGTAGGTAATGTGTTGTTTGGACACCTGTTTCCAGCACGATGAAGATGACACTGAGATTCTTGAGTCCAGGTTTAACGTCCTTCACATGAGTCTCTGTGCTCATGATCAGTCTGCTTCTGCCCAAATCCTGTAAAAATTGATACACATGTCAGTCCACATCTGCTGCATTTACATTTACAAACCCAATTCCAAAAAAGTTGGGACACTGTACAAATTGTGAGTAAAAAAGGAATGGAATAATTTACAAATCTCATAAACTTAAATTTTATTCACAATAGAATATAGATAACATATCAAATGTTCAAAGTGAGACATTTAGAAATGTCATGCCAAATATTGGCTCATTTTGGATTTCATGAGAGCTACACATTCCAAAAAAGTTGGGACAGGTAGCAATAAGAGGCCGGAAAAGTTAAATGTACATATAAGGAACAGCTGGAGGACCAATCTGCAACTTATTAGGTCAATTGGCAACATGATTGGGTATAAAAAGAGCCTCTCAGAGTGGCAGTGTCTCTCAGAAGTCAAGATGGGCAGAGGATCACCAATTCCCCCAATGCTGCGGCGAAAAATAGTGGAGCAACGCGAGTTACGTAATTAGATTACTTTTTTCAAGTAACTAGTAAAGCAACGCATTACTTTTTAATTTACAAGAGAATATCGGAGTTACTTTTTCAAATAAGTAACACGAGTTACTTTTTTTTCCAATTTATTGATTGACAGCTCTCCTGTCCCCATGTTGAGAGAAATCAGAAATAAATATGAATATGCATTAATTCATCTCACTCACAAAAAATTAATAAAAACAATGCAACTCAAAATATGACGCAAACCTGCAATAATTAAATGTTAAACTAAACAACACAAATATATTTTATGTATTTAATCCCACTCTATAAAGCAATGTCATTGCTTCTGACCTTCGATGATCCAGTTCAAGCGTACTAATAAGCACAAATTACTCTAGACAAACATTTGTGTGTCTTTGTTTATTGCTGAAGTGTGTTGAAATTTCTTCTTCTGCATTCTACTGTACGGACGTAAATTTACTTTCCCTTCAGCCTGAGGCGCATTCATTTCACTTTTGGTGTGAAAAGGCTTTTATATTTGACAAAAATATAACTTTTTTATTTTAAAAACAAACAAGCAAGCCCTGTCCAGATTTTAAAAGTAACGTAACGCATTACTTTCCATAAAAAGTAACTAAGTAACGTAATTAGTTACTTTTTTTATGGAGTAACGCAATATTGTAATGCATTACTTTCAAAAGTAACTTTCCCCAACACTGTGTATATATATACATATACATATATATATATATATATATTATACACACACACACATATATATACACACATACAAAGAAAAACAAGTAGATAGAACAGAAAAAAAGAAAGCTTTTTGCATTTACACTCACTATTTCAAATCACATGCAAGACAATACTAATTAAAGATGCATGTAAGCGAATAACTTTTTTTGTCAAACAAACATTGATTTCGCTGTGACGACACATGCACGTGCAACACTGCACCGCAGGAAACTAATGAAGGTTAGCACTGAGCTATGGCTGCCTTTTCTGTTTTAATAGTAGCCTACTATTTCTCGTCATCTGCAACACTTTGTGTGAATGATCTTGAACAGACTCACTGCGCGAAATGTTCTGACGGCTGTCAATCATCAGTTAACGTGGACATTCAACTACCGCTTACAGTGGTTGACGGTTTTTTCATAAAACGTCATGACGCAATGTTTTCCGTACGTCATGACGTAGTTATCCACACGTATACGACCCGCACAAATTCAAATCCAAACATATGCATAATTTGAAAGTTGAATTATCTGCAAGAGTTAAATGAAAATGTGTAAGATTTATGTGAAAAATATTCGTGTTTTTACAGATACATTTTAGACTTGAGCTGTACGGTCCTTCTTGTGAAAATATTTGTAATATACATGCGTGTTAACAGTGTTGGGGAAAGTTACTTTTAAAAGTAATGCATTACAATGTTGCGTTACTCCATAAAAAAGTAACTAATTATGTTACTTAGTTACTTTTTATGGAAAGTAATGCGTTACGTTACTTTTGCGTTACTTTTTAAATCTGGTTGAACTGGATCATCGAAGGTCAGAAGCAAAGACACTGGTTAATAGAATGGGATTAAATACATAAAGGATATGTGTGTTATTATTGCAGGTTTGCGTCATATTCTGAGTTGCATTATTTTTATTCATTTTGAGAAATACTGAATCTGTGTTTGTGTGAGTGAGATAAAATTAATGCATTACTTACTTTTACTTTTAGTCATTTAGCAGATGCTTTTATCCAAAGCGACTTACAAATGCATATTTATATTTATTTTATAACTACAGTAACATCTTCTGATTTCTGTCAACATGGGGACAGGAGAGCTGTCAATCAATACATTGAAGAAAAAAGTAACTTGCATTACTTATTTGAAAAAGTAACTCAGATATTCTCTTGTAAATTCAAAAGTAATGCGTTACTTTACTAGTTACTTGAAAAAAGTAATCTGATTACGTAACTCGCGTTACTTGTAATGCGTTACCCCCAACACTGCGTGTTAATCCACATACGATAGATATCTAGGCTGCATTTAACGCGTTATAAACGTGCATTTAATCCCTCATTCATTCGACTTTTTAAGGTAAGATTAATTAAAATAAGTGTGTTTAGGGTGCGTTTTGAAATAATTGTTATTATATGAAATGCACACGTTGTCACACCATAAAGAGTCAACTTCAAATCGCTGGGCAAATTCAGATGTGAAAATAGTTCGGAGGCGCAATCCAAATTAGAAATTCCTAAATTGGAGCAACTCGGGATTTGTTTATTAATTTATTTGAAAAACTACTTGTCTTATTTAATTTAGTCCCTTAAACGAATTCTTATCTTGTAACGTTTGGCTTAATGCCTTTGTCAGTTGTTTTACATAACACTAATATGCTAATGTTGATTTGTTTCATTGTTTTGCTCATCTGCTGTGCTTCTACATTAACTTTCAGCACAGTGTCAATATAGCACCCCTTACCAAAAAGTAGTATACTTCAAGTTTATTTTAGCAAGTATACTTAAGTAAAGTTCAAGTATATTTTTAAAGTATACTTTATGTAGTAAGTATGCAAATATCAGTGTACTAGTAGTATACTTGTAAGTGTACTATTTCAATACTCCTTGGGACTAAATTGGCCCACTTTCTAGTATATAAAAGTATACTTTTACATATACTTTAAGTATAACAGTAGTAAACTTTGAGTATACAACTAGTTTACATCAAAATGTTTAGTTTGTACTGCAACTATACTAAAAGTGAACTTATAGGTATACTGATAGTTTACTAATGAAATACGTATAACAATGAAAACACGGATTCTAGGAGCACAATTATAGCTCAAATATATTTAGTCATAAGTCAAGTAAATAAGTATAAGTATTTAGTCATAAGTATAAGTCAAGTAAACTTAAATGTCATTTTAAGTATATTTCTGAGAAGTACATACAGCCCATTTCTGAGAAGTACATAAAAAGTAGACTAAAAGTATACTTTCCTATTTTTAGTTTAAAAGAAGTATATTAATAGCACACTTGAATACACTTCTTTTTCGTAAGGGACATGTTACAGAAATTATTCACTTGTGGAAATAAAGATGTCTTGTAATCAAAACACCTTCTTGTAATGAGCACACCAAATATTAAAGCAGTTTGCCACAAAAAGGTAATTGTTTAATTTCTTATTTAGTAGCTGTGTAGCACATTCATATATTCATTATGAATATAGACCTTTCTCCGTCCTTATTTCTCAGGTTGAGTGATTTAGGATAGAAATTATTCACTTGTGGAAATAAAGATGTCTTGTAATCAAAACACCTTCTTGAAATGAGCACACCAAATATTAAAGCAGTTTGCCACAAAAAGGTAATTGTTTAATTTCTTATTTAGTAGCTGTGTAGCACATTCATATATTCATTATGAATATAGACCTTTCTCCGTCCTTATTTCTCAGGTTGAGTGATTTAGGATAAACAAATGGCCACAGAATCTGATTTAGAAAATGAGATTAGCCCCGTTGACTTCAGCTGCAGGAGTATATAGAATGTAAGTGTCTTTCATAAATCACCACATCCAGAATATTAAGAGACATAATTCTTCATTGACTCATACATGATAGAATAACAAGATAAATCATGGAACAGACTTTGGCAGAATATTCTAGTTAAATAGCTGATTATTTAAATATATATAAAAAGCTATTATTTGTTTGTTTTTGATTTAATTTTACAATTGTTTTTTTTCCTCTTTGTTTTTCTTTGTTTTGAATTTCCTCGACAGCAGGTTAAAGGCGAAAGATGCAATGAAGGAATTTCATGCTGTTCCACCACAGGTTTGGAGATGTAAGCTTAACAATGGCTTCCACAATAGTTCATTTGTCCATACATAATATAATCATTACGTTAAAAATGATATAATAAGTTTGGGATGAGATTAGCCCCGTTGACTTCAGCTGCAGGAGTATATAGAATGTAAGTGTCTTTCATAAATCACCACATCCAGAATATTAAGAGACATAATTCTTCATTGACTCATACATGATAGAATAACAAGATAAATCATGGAACAGACGGTGGGGGTGATTGTTTGATATTTAGCCAGATTTTGGTTCAATTTAAAGTAGCCTATATAACTTAAAATATATAACTTAGTGTAAATGGGATAGTTCACACTCAGAATGAATGAATGAATAAATAAATAAACAAATTCAGTCATTCATTCAATGTTGTTCCAAACCTCTTCACATCCAAACTTCATGAGAGATCTAACACCTTGTTTACATATTATATTGCACAAGACAAGATGATAATGTTCTACGACACATGCACTTTTTAAATATTTTGAATAAATGCAATAGCTGACAATGCAATTTCAAATAGTGAAAACAGTATCAATTCATAATTTTAAAGGTACATAGGTACAAAAGGTAAATATATAATCAGTGACAGCGTGCAAGCATCTGCATCTATAACTCACTTCTGTATTATGAAATACATTTTTCAGTAATTATGGACAAAAATATATTTAAATTAGGTAATTGTGTTCTTACTGTCACTAACATTAAATTGCACAAGTGCATAATGATTATTTGTGGGTTTTCACCAGTGTTGGGGAGTAACTAGTTAAATGTAACTGGATTACTTAATTTAATAACAAAGTAAATGTAACCGTAATCTATTACAGTTACTAAGAAAAAAATTGTAATTAAATTACAGTTACTTAAGAAAATGTTAAAGATTACAAAGGGGGTTACTGAATATTTCCTGTAAAAAGCTAGGATATGTTGAATAAAATTAATTTGCTCCTTTGCCTGTTTTTGATGTGCACGATGCCTCCTGCCATTTAAATGCCATTTAGTAAAGTGATGCAATTCTGACGTTAACCCTGCCTGCATAAAATATTTGAAAATGATTAACAGTTAAAAACATTCATTAGAAATTTAGAAAAGTAGTCAAATATAATCAGTTACCAGTTAAAATGCCATAAATATCAACCACATTTTAGAGAAAAGCTGCAGCAAATTGAATCATTTTGGGCTGCAAAAATCAGAAAAAAGTGAAATCCAGGTTCTTTTATTTGTTGTGGTGATCATTACTTTGAATTTGAGTGTTATTTGTTTGCTGCCAATCTTTGATCTCCTCTGTCAAGCTGTGTCTCTCTTAAAGCTGTATCTTGTTACTTTTCCATATTGGAGGATGGAAATCCACGAGACAAACTAGAGTGTAAGACATTCATTGACTTTAAATCTCTAGTAGATAATATCACTAATACTATGTACTAATACCAGATATAATGTAAAATTAGTTGAATCAGTTTTTATTAAAAACTTTTTAATAATCTAAATTATTATATAAACTTGCCATTTGTTTTCAAGTGTAGTTGAATGTAGTCTATACATGCTAAGTATTTATTAAAGGGATAGTTCACCCAAAAATGAAAATTTGATGTTTATCTGCTTACCTGCAGGGCATCCAAGATGTAGGTGACTTTGTTTCTTCAGTAGAACACATTTGATGATTTTTAACTCCAGCCGTTGCAGTCTATCAATCGTATAATGCATGGCAATGGTAACAAAATCTATGAGAGTAAAAAAAACATGCACAGACAAATCCAAATTAAACCCTGCGGCTCGTGACGATACATTGATGTCCTAAGACACGAAACGATTGGTTTGTGCCAGAAACCGAACAGTATTTATATAATTTTTTACTTCTAATACACCACTATGTCCAACTTCCTTGAGCGCGCGCAGGCATCTGGTGCGTGAGGTGTGTACGTGCTCTGGCGTAGTTTACACAAGCGCCGGAAGTGATCTCTCGCGCGTATACGTCACTCATTGTTTACACAGTGCACAGTCACTGTAGGTACGACGGCTAATCAAAATGGTACTT
>NW_015506867.1:46062-51138 GCF_001515645.1 Sinocyclocheilus grahami | reverse complement strand
GTAAAAAAAACATGCACAGACAAATCCAAATTAAACCCTGCGGCTCGTGACGATACATTGATGTCCTAAGACACGAAACGATTGGTTTGTGCCAGAAACCGAACAGTATTTATATAATTTTTTACTTCTAATACACCACTATGTCCAACTTCCTTGAGCGCGCGCAGGCATCTGGTGCGTGAGGTGTGTACGTGCTCTGGCGTAGTTTACACAAGCGCCGGAAGTGATCTCTCGCGCGTATACGTCACTCATTGTTTACACAGTGCACAGTCATTGTAGGTACGACGGCTAATCAAAATGGTACTTACTTGCGCTTATCCGGATTGTTCAAACCGACTTAAAACTAAAATATTACGTTCTCTCGCGCGAACTCATTCATTATGACTTTCCACGTATTCCCAACTTCTGAGCCTGCTCGCCTGAAGTTATGGTTGATTGCTCTTCGGCTGGATATCAACACACTGTGACGAGTCGGCTGCCTCCCCCTAATTATCATCATCACCCCGTCCCTTAATCGCCGCCCTTCGCCAGGCTCCCGACATGAGTGGGTGCGTGAGAGAGCAGATCTCCTGTTTATTTTGGACACTTGATTCCCTTTTTTTCTGGACACTTTATTTTCTGTTAATAAAAGCCTCTCCGAGGCCTGAAGCCACACCCACTGTGTCTGTCGTTTGCTCCTCCCGCAACAACACGCCCATTAACATAAACTACGCCAGAGCGCGTACACACCTCATGCACCGGATGTCGTGCGCGCGCACAAAGGAAGTTGGTAATAGTGGTGAATTAGAGGTAAAAAATTATATAAATACTGTTCGGTTTCTCGCACAAACCGATCGTTTCGTGTCTTAGGTCATACATGTATCGTCACGAGCCGCAGGGTTTAATTTGGATTTGTCTGTGCATGTTTTTTTTTTACTCTCATAGATTTTGTTACCATTGCCATGCATTATAAGACTGATAGACTCCAACGGTTGGACTTAAAAATCATCAAATGTGGTCTACTGAAGAAACAAAGTCACCTACATCTTGGATGCCCTGGGGGTAAGCAGATAAACATCAAATTATCATTTTTGGGTGAACTATCCCTTTAACACCTATTTGGCAGACACCTTCAAGTTATATGATAAAGATGACAATGGACTTCTTGATAGCAAGGTAACAACTGGCATACCTTTTTGATATGTCAATGTATATTTTGATATTTCTATGTAATGCTACGCTCTTAATTCCCATTGTAGCTTGCTTAGGTTCCAATTAGCCAGCTAACATGTTCAGTGATCTCCTCTTAAAACATTTATTATAATAAATGATAAGTTTTTTTTCTGTGTTTGTTTAAAAGGAAGTTGACAAAATTGTTACACAGATGATGCACGCTGCAGAATACATTGGATGGGATGTGACAACTAAAGTAAGTTCATACATACAAGTAACTCTTGTCATGTCATGTACATTGTGTCAAAGCAGCATTACAGAAAGCAAAAGTACTAATATCTGAATTCATCTGCCATGGATGACTCCACACCACATTCTATCAAACTCTTTCCTCATCAGAGTGACCATCATTGGGAAATAGGATACAGGTTTCAGTCAATACTACGTAAAGCTGTCTTTGAAGATGGCATACAGTGCCACTTTTTAAGCTGGCACACAGTAAATCGGATTCGATCTTAATTTTTAATTGTGAATGGTTCATCTATCCATATGTTTTATAAATTTTTTTGACCATCAAAATCTTTAACCACCATATTATACATTTCTCTTTCTATAACATGGGTCTTCTCTGCTAAATCATCATTCTTTTTAAACAACAGGGTGTTTATTTTGAATAATTTCGTTCATATGGCATGCAGTGTCCTGCGGGCTTTTATAAGTAATGTATTAATTGCCAATTAAAAATTTCCAGTGGGAGTTAAAACAAGATCAAGATAAATATATTGTAAAGCATGTTGAAGTGTGGCGTTGTTTAAAGTAAATATATGTTTAGGTTCTAGATTTCTGTTTTTGTTTTCCTGAAATATCAGAATCTTAGTTTTTTGGATGTTGACTTCTAAGCTCCAATCATGGCAGTATTTAGTTAAAATGTTGTTCTAGAGACCTTCTGGTGTTTTAGATAGAATTAGCAAGTCATCTGCATACAATAAATATTTGACTTCTGTGTCAAATATTTGTAGTCTTGGACTTTTTATACATTGTTAATTTTTTTAGGTTCTTAGAGACATGCAGAAAGCCATAGACATAGATAGCAGTGGTACTGCAACCCAACAAGAACGTCAACATTCCTGTACTGGTTTTGCTTGGATTAAAGGTAAATAAGCTTTTTCATATGTATATATATATGTGTGTGTGTGTGTATATATATGTAATCATACATCAATGTTGTCATATGGTGTGGAATTCATTATACAGTATGTGACCCAGGAGCATAAAAGCAGTCATAAGTATCACGGGTATACAACAGCCAACAATACATTGTATGGGTCAAAATTTATGCCAAAAATTAGGATATTAAGTAAAGATCATGTTCCACAAAGATATTTTGTACATTATATTTTGTCCTACCGTAAATATATCAAAACTTAATTTTTGGTAAGTAATATGCATTGCTAAGAACTTCATTTGGACAACTGTAAAGGCTATTTTCTCAATATTTTGATTTTTTTGCACCCTCAGACTCCAGATTTTCAAATAGTTGTATCTCAGCTAAATATTGTCCGATTTTTTGTAATTTATTGACATTGTCAGTGTTGCCCCTCTTCTTGTATTGACTTCTAGTTTGCAAATACACCGTCCACAGCAGCTGTGCCAACAAAAACCGCACACCGTGTGTCAGGACCTTTGTCATAGGGGTGAGAATACATCGAATGGTTTCACAGTTCATAAATGACATTGTACAGTAACACCTGCATGCTAATATGTGCTAATATCACATTATGTTCTGCAAAAAAGAGAATATATAGTGTGTTGGATTGGTCCAGACGCTACACAACATTTGTTAAATTTGTTCACAAAAGGAATATTTCCCACCAAAATGAAAATTAGCTGGAAATCACTTGCATATCATTGCTCTTTTGTTGTTCTTGATTCCTTCCATTGTCCTCATTTGTAAGTCACTTTGGATAAAAAAAGCTGTCCACTGGGCGTGGCACTGGGGGCGGAAAAAGCCTGCCAACTGGGAGATAATGAGAATGACTGGAGAACTAGATGACAATCTTACAATCCTTTTAAAGGGGCCATGAACTGAGAAACCAAAATTCCCTTGAGCTTTTGACATATAAGCGGTCACTGTACTATAAAAACATCCTGCAAGTTTCAGAACTCAAAACTTTCTCGTTGGTCTAAAAACAGCTTATTTTGAAGGCAGTCTGCCAAAACGACAGCTTTTTGTTCTATTCTATGATGTAATCGTGTGGATAATCGCTTCGACACCACTGCCTGTTTAGCCCAATAATAATAAAAATAATAATATTTTATATTGTTCTAGTTGTTGCTTACAGCACATATGGCCCTGTAATAGTCCACAGTGTGATGAGCCCAGAGGAACACAGTCACTGTGGCGCTACATTCATCAACACAAGCAAAAAACATCAGCATCTAAACATTTACTGTATACAGTACCAGATCTCTCTAAATAAAACAACCAACTAAATAAATGTCTAATAATTTTTAATTGTGGTGGATCTGGACAAAAATAATCTGCATTCACCGTGTGATGACACCCCGCGCAGCTCTTTCCTGTGAGTATTTTAATCTTTTTGTGGCAAATCTCACATTTGTTGGATTCACAGTCAGCACTGATTCAATCATGAACTCAACACTGGTGAAGGGGGGGAAAAAACAGGCAAAGCATTAACTTGCATTAAAGAAATAGTTCAACCGAAACTTTTAAGTTGCTGAAAATGTACTCACCCTCAGGCCATCCATGATGTAGATGAGTTTGTTTCTTCACTGGAACAGATTCGGAGAAATGTAGCATTCCATCACTTGCTCAACAATGGATGCTCTGCAGTGAATGGGTGCGGTCAGAATGTGAGTCCAAACAGCTAATAAAAACATATTGTGAAGCAAAAAGCTATGCGTTTCTTTAAAAAAATCATTAAGATGTTTTTAATTTAAAAATGTTGCTTCTGGCTAAAATATGAGTCCTCTATCCACAACATTAATATCTCCAGTGATAAAGTCATCTGGTTTAATTCAGAACATTAACATGCAGATCAAGTACCCTTTACAAGCAAAAACAGTCCAAAATGCTTGTCAGTGGATTTTGATGTGAGAGGACAACAGGAGATGGACTTTTTCACTGGAGGAAAAGTTATTATGGACTCATATTTTAGCCAGAAGCAACAGTGTAAATTTAAAGTTCCTTAAAGGGGTCATATGATGCGATTTAAATTTTTCCTTTCTCTTTGGAGTGTTACAAGCTCTTGGTGCATAAAGAAGATCTGTAAAGTTGCAAAGACTAAAGTCTCAAATCCAAAGAGATATTCTTTATAAAAGTTAAGAGTCAGCCACGCCCCCATAAAACGGCTCGTTCGAACACGCCCCCACATGTCTACGTCACTATGTGGGAAGATTTGCATAACTCCGCCCAAATGTTCACGCAAAGAAAGAAGGCGTAACTTTTATTCTCGCTGTAGAATTGTTGTTGCCGCCGCCGCCATGTCGTGAAGACGCTGTGTGCTTTGTTGTGAAAGCGAAACTACTTTGTTTGGTCTTCCAAAAGAGGACGATATCTGCTTCGTCATGCCTAGAGCTGATATTACAAAGCTACGAGAATACTTTGTGCACAAAGAAAACAATAACATAATTTATTCAGCAGTTCTTCTCCCTGAGTTACGTCTTCCGCCGTTTTGGAGCGTACCCCAGAACGTAATCAACGTAATCAGCATCATTTACGTTCAGCATGCACACGCTTAATCCTGAACGTAAACAACTCTGATTACTATTTTACTGATGTCCTTGCTACGTGTCTGTGCGTTGATCATGGTGATAGCCTTGCTGTCTATGGGTGGGTCAGAAAGCTCTCAGATTCCTTCAAAAATATCTTAATTTGTGTTCCGGAGATGAACGAAGGTCTTA
>NW_015506867.1:43529-45327 GCF_001515645.1 Sinocyclocheilus grahami | reverse complement strand
TGATGAGAAATGAGAATATATTTTAGAACATTATACCTTTTGTAACACTGTATATTTTACTATAATAGTAAAGATTTTACTTTTAATAGCCTATTATAAGATCTCTTTTTAATTCTTTATTTATTTCTATTTTCTTGCCTTCGTTGTACTAGGCTTGTGTTTAGCATTACTGCTAATTGTTTTGGCACATAGATTATGTATTTTCTGTTAGTTAAGAATCCTTTTACAGAAGTACAAGTATCTCACACGATTGAGTTTGTGATTGGGAACACAACAAGGCTGTATACATTACCATCTGCACATGTAACGTATTAAAATTGACATGCATAAATTATGTATAGTGAATTCATGAATCTTTTCAGACATTTTTTTCATCATGTTTGATGTTAGACAATGATAATGTCAGTTCTTCATTATGCCGTCACTTTATTCTTAATAAAAATGAATTGGTAGTTCTTGTTAACTGTTGTGAAATGTTTAAGTACCCACATCCTTGTAGCAGTGAAACTGATACATTTATTAAATAAATCATACCGTGCTTAGATTATCCTAGAATATTATGCAACTTTTCTTCACTGAATTGTTCTCTTTTTATAACTCCTGGTGTTTTCAGTGGTGACTGAAATCTCAGTGCATTATTCAAATGTCGTGAAAAATGTGTTTAATAATACTCGCAGCTGCATAATTTGGCACTCTCTAAAGGCATTACTGTGACAGTTGTGAAGAAGATTGTAATTAACACATTTGAAATACCATTCCACTGTGTTTGTACAAACACAGAGTAGTTAATATTCATGAGCTAAGCTTTTCAGGGGCCGTCTCTCTTTCAGCCAATCAATAAGGTCTGTTGGGTGAACGTCACGGAGCGTCATTAATATGAGTGATGTTTGGTCACGTGATGGGTCTCACCTGTCATTCCAGATCCAGAACTCAAATACAGGCGGATCGGAACTGACACCTGCGTTAAAGGGATAGTTCACCCAAAAATGAAAATTTGATGTTTATCTGCTTACCCCCAGGGCATCCAAGATGTAGGTGACTGTTTCTTCAGTAGAACACATTTGATGATTTTTAACTCCAGCCGTTGCAGTCTATCAGTCGTATAATGCATGGCAATGGTAACAAAGTCTATGAGTGTAAAAAAAAACATGCAGACAAATCCAAATTAAACCCTGCGTCTCGTGACGACACACTGATGTCCCAACACACTAAACGATCGGTTTGTGCCAGAAACCGAACAGTATTTATATAATTTTTTACCTGTAATTCACCACTATGTCCAACTGCTTTGAGCACGCGTACGACTTCCGGTGCGTGAGGTGTGTACGCGCTCTAGCGTAGTTTACGTTAATGGGTGTGTTGTCGCGGGAGGAGCAAACAACAGACACCGTTTATTAACAGAAAATAAACAAAGTGTCCAGAAAAAAGGGAATCGAGTGTCCAAAATAAACAGGGGATCTGGTGTCCTCGTCGTGCTGCGGGGTTCGTGAAGGGAAGGGCAGTGGTTAGGAAGGAAGGGTCCAGGTAAGGGGCGTAGTCCGGCGGCCGCACGCGCTCCCCTCTCCGGTCCGGGGCGCGAAGGGCGGTGGCTTCTATCAGCGGCTTCGTCCTTCTCTCTGCCCACGGCGCTTGAAGGGACTAGACGGCCCAGCATCCTTGCCCGATGGCCGTGTAACAGGTGCGGTTCTCGTCCGGACTGCGGGTTCGGCAGCTCACGACTCTGGCGGCACGGGAGTCCCTCTACGCACCCCTCCTGGACCCACGAGGACACCAGCGTGCATGCACGGGGAAGAGACCG
>NW_015506867.1:28471-43226 GCF_001515645.1 Sinocyclocheilus grahami | reverse complement strand
ATTTTGATTAGCCGCCGTACCTACAATGACTGTGCACTGTGTAAACAATGAGTGACGTATACGCGCGAGAGATCACTTCCGGCGCTTGCGTAAACTACGCCAGAGCGCGTACTCGCCTCATGCACCGGAAGCCGTGTGCGCGCTCAAAGCAGTTGGACATAGTGGTGTATTAGAGGTAAAACATGATATAAATACTGTTCGGTTTCTGGCACAAACCGATCGTTTCGTGTCTTAGGACATCAATGTGTCGTCACGAGCCGCAGGGTTTAATTTGGATTTGTCTGTGCATGTTTTTTTTACACTCATAGACTTTGTTACCATTGCCATCCATTATACGACTGATAGACTGCAACGGCTGGACTTAAAAATCATCAAATGTGTTCTACTGAAGAAACAGTCACCTACATCTTGGATGCCCTGGGGGTAAGCAGATAAACATCAAATTTTCATTTTTGGGTGAACTATCCCTTTAAGACCAGCATGATATTTTTCAGCATGCTGTGTCAATTTCTAAGGGGTCGCTCCTGTTTTTATTAATTTGCCTCTTATTCTGAATTGACTCGTTATTAACACTAACAGGAGATTTGAGGTATTGTGTCTCTTGCTGAAAGTAGGTAGATTATGGGTGCTGTGTCAGGGACCCTGGCTAGTTGGGTAAATCGGTTTGCTTTATTTATGAATAAATTCACATTTTGTTCAGATTGTATTATAATGAAACTTTGCATGAATCAAATAAATTTGATTAATGTGTAATGAAAGCAGGACAGGCCAAGAAAATCACCTGTTATTTACGCTCCTGCTTAACTGGATTATATTGTTTCCTCTGACAGTCAGCAGCGGGGCAGTTCAGTTACGTCACGTCAATTACATGTCAAAAAGGTTTTTAATATAATATAATATAATAAAGATAAGTAATTGAGAATAATATTAACAACAGATGAAATCTACAGAATAATATTAAAAACAGGTAAATTCTTGATAATTTTATTAAACACATGTATTCTACATAATAGCCTACTTTGGTTTTATACACTTATAGTGGTTCTTCATCCTGGTCTGTAGTATTTCTGCACACAGTGGATGAAGTGAGTGTGTCAGACAATAAAGACAGACAAGCACGACCTTGCAGGTTATAATGAATATTATTAAGTGCGTGAGTTCCACATTTTATTCTGGAGATTACTAAACACATGTACTCTAGAGATCATTTTTAATTGCTGGTGTATTCTAGTGTTGGCCATAATAACATCAAGCACATGATTTAGCTGCATGCGTTGAGAACATTGCTTCTCAAGTTGTTTACAACAGACTGAGCTCAGATCTATGGAAGCCCGTTTCCGCCACTGAATAAAAAATAAAAGAGGTAATTGCGACTTTTTATCTCACAATTCTGACTTTTTTTCTCAGAATTGCGTGATATAAAGTCAGAATTACGAGCTAAAAAGTCAGAATTGAGAGATATAAACTCGCAATTCTGAGAACATATCAGTCCCCCAATTACCTTCTTTTTTTAATTCAGTGGCGGAAATGGGCTTCCATACATTTGTGACAAAACAATTGCATAAAAAATTCAATGGAGTTTGAATGGCACTCGGTGGCTAGTTTTGTTATAATGCCTAAACAAAATTGCATAGGAACCACAATTTTTTTATATCAACTTCAAATTTGGAACACAACTTATTTAGATATGTTCATGGCCCTAAATGAGAAAAAGTAAAAAAATTTCTGAAAGAAAAAGAAAAGTTAAATAGTATTTCATATACATTGAAAATTTCATATACATTGAAATGATAGCTCACTTTTACCATCTGAGTCTGAGAAAGTCTTTTTCAGTACAGAAAATGAGGAAAAGCTGATTTTTTTCGCTTTCCAGGGTAGTAAAACACCAACATAACAATATACCCAAGAAATATATTTAATTTGGGACTGTACAGTTGACCCGCGAACATCAAAATCGTTACAAATTTATGTGTGTGCTCTTCAAAACACATCAGCGTATCCACACTTGGCATGCATGTTCATGGCCCTAAATGAGAAAAAGTCACAAAATTTCAAGAATAAAATCACAGGTTAGCTGGTATTTCCAACAGCTCAAAAATCAAAATGGGTCTTGACCCAGAACATAATACAAGTTAAATTTTTTTGAGCAATTTGTACTTGCAGAGGATTTTTTTTAAAAATTCGGTTTATTATTAATAACATAATAACTTATTAAGCATTGCTTGTGCATCACCTCTAGAGGCATTGTTTTTCATCGTTCAGTCCAATGGCTAAAGGAAAAACAAACAGTGCTTTTTGCAAGTTTTTGGAGGCCTCCATGAATCATATGCTCTCCATTCTTTATGGCCAGCTCAATTTTTGCTTGCAAGAAATCTATGTTAATTTATGTATTTTTCTTTAGTGTGGTTTATTGTGGGAAGCTGTGGAGCATTTAGCTTTATTCTGATTCAGATTTTTTTACTTATTGACTTTGCCCACTCGTGGAATGAATCCTGGGTTGATAAAATGGAAAAAGAAAACAGAAAGAGGTGGTATATAGGTAGGTAAATATGTTACGTGTGTAAACCTATTTGTTATAATTAGTGCTGTCGAACGATTAGTCGAGATTAATCACATCCAAAATAAAAGTTTTTACTTACATAATATATCTTTACAATATATATCTACATAATAAATATGCACACACACATATACTATGTCAACAAAAACTTTTATTTTGGATGCGATTAATCGCGATGAATCATTTGACAGCACTAGTTATAATATGTATGTTGAGTAATTTAATGCTCCTTCCTTCTAGCCTTGCTGTCTGTAACAGGAGTGAACTATATTCTGTCCTTCACGGCTGCAGTTCTCTGCTATAACATCTACGCTCAGCCAGAAGGATGCGTGCTTAACAAGTTCTTCATCTGTTTCATGTTATTATGTGTCATTACTTCTGCTCTGTCTGTACTGCCCAGAATTCAGGTATTTATAGTTGGATTTTCTTTTTACAAAGCCAAGGGAACAAGTGTTTTCTCTGAGACATTTGCGAGTCTGTATCGGCCATACAGTATATACATAATTAAGCCACACAGTTTTCATTTGTAACTACATGTTTAGTGTTCAATTATGGTCCTTTTGTGATTTATGGTCCAGTGAAACGAGACCGTGTATAATTCTAGGAATACCAGCCCAGATCTGGTGTTCTTCAGTCATCCATTATGACTTTGTACACCATGTACATCACCTGGTCAGCCATGACCAAAGAGCCAGGTTAGCAGCTTCACAAAGGTTTTTATTCATTTAAGCTGTCTTCTTTCTTAGCTAAATTAGACCATGTGATGATATTCAGAATGTTTGACCTTGCGGCTTCCAATAAGCTTGGAAAAACTTGTTTCAGAAATTCTTAAGTTTGCTTTCACATTGATACATTTGCTTAATTTCAAGATCTGTTGTTTTGTTTGTGTCCATCCCTCATCTCCAGACCACACATGCAACCCGAGTCTGATCAGCATCTTCCAGCAGATCACGTCCGCCACAGTCGTGCCACTGGAGATAGAGAACCAGACGGCCGTCATCATTGTAGACATAGAGGAAACTGTGCCATCTGCCCCGTATTTGCAGTGGTGGGACGCTCAAAGCATCGTCGGATTGGCCATTTTTGTTCTCTGCATTTTGTATTCAAGGTAGTGTTTTTACTGTGATATATGCAGTCGTTGTCTGTCACTCTTGCAATTTTTTCAAATAATTGCAATTCCTGGCGTCTCTTTACATCATTATGACTCTCACCAACTGGTACAGGTGTGTGCGTTTCCCACTGATCACTGAAGTACGATGAAGAATTTTGTAACATTTTGAATAGAAAAGTAGTGTATATATAATTATATGCGAAATGATAACATTGATTTTTATTGTCAAAGCAGTCCTGATGCAGACTACAATGGCATGACGAGCATGTGGACGGCAGTGTGGGTGAAAATCTCATCCAGCTGGGTCTGCCTCACATTATACACCTGGAGTCTGGTTGCTCCTATGATTCTCACCAGCAGACTTCACCTAGATGCATTTCTGCAGAACACCTTTTAAAATAAACGTTCACTGCTATGAAAATCTTTTTTAAAACCCTTTAATGTCCTACAGCCTTGATGCTATTATTAAAATACTGTTTGGTTTTTGTTCCTATTTATTGGAGTTTTAATGTTTTTATGGATTTTATTTTTGGACCATTTTGCCTAATAATCTCAGCATGTGTTAGGATGTTCTCTGTGCCATCGGTTGGAATGACAATGTATTTTATATTTCTTCCATGTCTGCTTACTGCTTTGGATAAAAAAATCTTATTATGGTGTGTTTGTACTTTTGATTTATGCTGAAACGGTGTTTTATCTCTGTTGGTCAGGCAAAATGTTCCGATCTTTCTGTTTTTTTGTATCTTTACTGTGTTTGGTTTTGTTTAAAAAATAGCTATATTTTCATCATAAAATCAAGGAGTACAGTGACAATAAAAAAACGATTTCTAATACAACAATAGGCAGTAAATGCAACATCACGGATGCAAATATATTTTGGTTAATTATCAAGTATGTTGTATTTTTGCACAACCAGGAACATTCTTGTATTATATGCACAATGAATGAATTAACATTTATATTTGGAGATCAATTAAACTGAAAATAAGTGATCATGAACACTATTATAATTGCATGTTTTACCATCACAGCAGCTCTACCGTCATGTTTCAACCTGCTGTACAGACTACGACTCGTGCTGGTATGATGTTCCCTGATTTTCAAGCAGAAGGATGCAATGCAATGTCTTTGAATAATATTAATCCTCAATTCTGACTTGTGAGTTTATGCTGATGATGAGGCTGCATGACAAGAACTCGACTGAACCTGGTTTCTGCAAAGGGTTTTTTCTCCATCTCCAACTTTTTTCACTATTCTTTATACAATCTGTGTGTTATAAAGCACTACTGTATATAAATAATGCGAATTTGACTTGACCATCAGTCATGATTGTCCAGAATCTGTATATTACTTCTTTAAATGCACATTACAAAAGCGAAACTCGAATGCAGTTTTTTTTATTGGTTTCATTCGCAGGTCTTGGAAGCACACTGAACATGATGATTTACATGTTTAACATCATGTAGGGCTCCAAAAATTCAACTGCCATTTTTTGGCAATTAGCATTGCACTATATTAATTATATTGAACTTTAGATAAAACAGTACAGTATGAAAAAAAGTTACTCTTTGACCAACATTCATTAAAAATTGATCAGCTGTTGGATTTCCAAGTGTGAATCAGTCTTCAGTCGAGGGTCTGCATTTGTCTTATGCACTCACACTGAATTGGAGAATCTGAGATTGAACCATTCATTACGTTATGTTCAGTGCGTCAAAAACCCTACACATTCATGTACTACAAAGATGACTACATTTCCAACATCAAACTACAGCTCTAAGCTTGTAGCAAATCCTGTGTGAAACCATTTCAATGCCAGAATACACGCTGTAATGCACTTTATCCGACCATAGACCTCTTCCGTCCTCTCAATCGAACTTCATCCAGTTTCTTGATGACCGCCGAGGACTTTTTGGATGAAGCAGTGTAACTTTTCAGAAGTCTCTCAAACAAAGTCTCCGTTTTGGGATGAGTGCTGAGAAAAGCTTTCTCCAACACGTACAGGTCAACGCCTTTATCTTCTGGTAGAGCAGAAATATAACTCAACCCAAAGTCAATCAGAACCAGCTTCATGTTCTGGTCTTCAGCTCCACTGACCAGAAGCATGTTGGAGGTGGTGAGATCACCATGGATGACATCTTCATCATGCATCTGAGCCAGGATTTCACCAATCTTGTCTGCTAGAGTCTGGAGGTGCTGTGGGTTTTGTTCTGATGCTTGAGCCGATGCTATGTGGTCTCTTACTGACACTGAGTGAATAATATCCTCCAAGAAAATGCAGTGGGTGGTGTAGTCAACAAAATAAACAACGGGTGCATTGATACCTGGGACAAAGGAAACAAAGTCGTCGATCATATAGAGTAGATGCTAATTACATTTAAATTTGTTCATTTATTTAACATTTATGTTTGCACTCATATGCAGTGTGATGGGGAAAAAAGGTCATTTGTCACCCCGCAGGACCCTTTAAAATCAACTAGGAGGAAAATAGGTGCTTAAAAATATTCATAATAGTTATTTTCCCTATTGAAGCCTTAAAAGTCAGCAAAAAAGTCTGTCACCATCTTCTCACCCTGAGGTTGTTTCAAACCTGTTCTTTTTCTGATGAACACAAAAGATATTTTGAAGAATGTCGGTAACCAAAAAGTTGAATAGAAATTGATTTCCACAGTATCTTTCCACAGATTTCCAAAGTTGCATTGATTGTCTATACTCACATTTATCGTGTGTGCACGGTTAAACCTATTCTTGTTATTGTGAATATGTGAGCATGCTGTCGATGAAACGAGAAGGATATATAGCAGCAGCACTCGGTTGCAGTGTCTGGCCCGCCATAGCAGTGTGCAGGCAGGATCTGCTGTTGTTGTGCACTGACCTGCTCTCCTGCATCGCAGTATGGATCGCACCTCCTGTGTGGTTCTGCGGCGCGTCAGTTTCTCGTCGACTTCAGGGTGGCGATATAATTTAGGAAATCTCTCTTTAATAATCACGGACCAACCCAAAAACGTACCTCGATATATACGGGCTTCAGCGCCCTGTTTAATCTGCTGTGCATCCATTAAATACGACGGGACCCCCGCTTTTACTGAGTCTGAGTGGGCCATGTTTCAAACCTGACCCTCCCTGAGTGTGACATACGGCCATGTGCTGCTCTCTGCTTCCGGGGAAAAATTAATAATGCTACTTACGCGTCTTCTGTTATTAGATACACAAGCGCATACCGCCTGTTTCCCCACATTTTAGTATCGTTAGTATATTCATTGTCCAACAACCTTTAAAAAGATAGTTGACAAACACTATTTTATCACCCAAACTCCCATTAGATATAGTGCATTTCTCTTCTCTGTCTCCCAAATGCTAGTATTACAACGTCTTCTGTTATTAGATACACAAGCGCATACCGCCTGTTTCCCCACATTTTAGTATCGTTAGTATATTCATTGTCCAACAACCTTTAAAAAGATAGTTGACATAAACACTATTTTATCACCCAAACTCCCATTAGATATAGTGCATTTCTCTTCTCTGTCTCCCAAATGCTAGTATTACACTATGATGGCACAAATGTTTGAGCAATTTAGAATTTTTGCAGGGTAGTGTCCTAATCTAATAGGCTATTTGAATATTTCAATTATGAAATATTTTCATATGTGCCCGAAGGAGATGTGCTACTTAAATTTTTAACACATTTATTGGATGGTAGTACACGTTGTAATTTTATATATATGACCTTTTTAATCTGCTCTGGATCCTGAGCAGGTCAGAACACCAAGAAAAAGTCCTGGTTCACCGTATACTCTTATTAAAAATGAAGGTTCAAAAGGGGGGTTTTGTAGCAATGCAATAGCTGAACCATTTGGGTTCCACAAAGAACCTTTCTGTTAGCAGTTCTTAAAAGAACCATTTTTAGTGTGAATAATATTTCAATAATCTGAAGAACCAGATTATTACTTTTGTGCAGTGAAGGTTCCATGGATGTTAAAGGTTCTTCACGGTTCCACATTAAAGTTATCTTCTGTGTTATTTGTGTGCTACTTTCTCTTTTCTAGGTCGCTCTGTCCTGGTGCTCACTATCATTGCGTCCACTCTTGGTGGCCTAGTGTTCGGCTATGAGCTTGGAATAATATCCGGCGCTCTGCCGCAGCTTCAAGCTCAGTTCTATCTGGGTTGTGTCCAGCAGGAAGCCATGGTTAGCGCTCTTCTGATCGGATTATTGTCAGCATCTGTGATTGGTGGCTGGCTGATTGATCGTCATGGCAGGAGGACATCCATTTTACTGAGTAATCTCCTCATCCTGGGAGGCACCATTATCCTAACTACAAGCATCTCTTTTTTTTGGCACTGGTGGTTGGTAGGGCCATCATTGGTTTTGCAATGAGCATTTCTTCCATGAGCTGCTGCATCTTTGTCTTTGAGATGGTTGCTCCCAAACGCAGAGGGTTGATGCTTACCCTGTACAAAGTTGGAATTACATTTGGGATCTTGTTGGCCTATGCACTCAACTATGTTTTATCTGGTGTCCAAGCAGGATGGAGGTACATGTTTTGACTTGCTATTATACCATCTCTCATGCAGTTGGTGTCCATTGGGTTTTTACCTCAGACAACCGGTACCTCTGAAGGCCTCGTAACCGAGGACGATAGCCAGCGATCTGATAGATTAGCAGGGGAAATATCGAATCCGCACCCAACAGAACAAGTTTAATATAGTGTCTTTGACCTTTTCAAAACCAAAGACAACATGTGCAGAAGAACCGCCACTGGTCTTGGGCTGGTGCTCAGTCAACAATTCACAGGTCAGCCTAATGTCCTCTTCTACGCTTCCACCATCCTTTTCTCTGTAGGATTTCAGAGCAACACATCTGCATCGTCAAAGTCATTGCTACTCTGTTGGCAATGGTATGTTCAGATAAGGTTGGTCGAAGATCACTTCTGACTGGGGGATGAACAGTGCTGGCTATAGGATTGATAGTCACCGGTGTCTTGTGCAGACAGTCCGTGATTGATACAACAAAACAGTGCACTTCATTAGAACCACATTCAAATTTGACCTCACCAGCTGAAAATCAAGAAAACGTGGGCATCAACTTAGTCAATCAAAGTACTCCATCTGCTGGACGTGAAACACATGATGCTTATGGAGATTCAAATATTTCTTCACACTCAGAGGACATGTATAAATGGATTATTTGATCTGCATGATGACAGTTGTAAAGTGCCTTCTCAGTCAGCTTTGGACCAAGTACGTTTTCTTGGAGTATTACCATACATTTACTCTACGTTAAAAATGTAGCTGACAGCACCAACCAAAATTGTCTATCAGTTTGACTATACAGTTAAACAGCAATGTCCAAATAGCTGCTTGGTGCGCCTATTGGCACAGAAATTCCTTCATCTACCAGTATTTGATGCTACACAACAGCTAGTACTAATTGCATATTTGGTTCACAGTGACATGGCTTGTGCTAAGTGAGATATTTCCAAAGGAAGTCAGGGGAAGAGCCTATTCATTCATCAACTGCTTCAATGTGGAGGCCAACCTCATAGTTACCTTTTCTTTCTTGAGTATAACAGGTATGCACAACGACCACGGCTACACACAAAGTCAGTCGTCATTATATGAAATGTATTTGCAAATAATTTTCAGCATATTTCAATGACATTTTTCATTCTTCTCAGATGTGATCGGTCTATCTGGAATATTCTTTGTGTATGGAGTTATCGGAATGGCAGCAGTTGTGTTCATCTACATTGTACTACCAGAAACCAAAGGAAAATCTCTTCATAAAATTGACAGAGAACTCTCTCAGACACGGTACGAGAACATGTTCGCTGTTGTGACCAGAAAAGCATGTTTTTCCGTTGGAGTAAAGCAATTTGGTCAGAAGGAACTGGAATAGTAATGGACTCTGACTTGTGCTCAGAGGCGGACAAAGTACTCAAATCCATTACTTGAGTGAAAGTACAGATACCGCTTGTCAAATATTACTCCATTACAAGTAAAAGTTGTAGCTTGATGCAGTTCAGCAATATCTGACAACATCCAGTCAATGCATTACTCAAAATCTGTTCTTTCTTTTGGATTTATTCACAGAGAGGAATTCTGCAATATTTTCCAAAGAAGACATTTCTCCCCAGGGTATCAGAGAGTTCACTTGACAAGCACAACAACCTGACATGAAGCAGAAAGTTATGAAATGCCTCTTCTGACCATCAATACGGATCAATCTGTTCACTGGATAATATTGTTCAATGTTTTAATGATAATGGCTATCTATTTGTGTTTTCTCTTTTGTAGGAGCTATATGATTCACGTGGTTGGTTCACATGCATGTGATATTTACTAGTGATAAATCTTTATGAAATCATGAAATACTTTTGTAATTATAATTTGGAATAAGTATACATACTTGACTCTTATTTTATGGCTTTTGCAGTGTGTGACAAAATCTACAGTGGTGTGAAAAAGTGTTGGCCCCCTTCCTGTTTTTTTTAATTTTTTGCATATTTGTCACACTTAAAAGATTTAGATCATCAAACTAATTTTAATATTACACAAAGATAATGCAAGTAAATACAAAATGCAGTTTTTAAATGATTATTTATTTTATTAAGGGCCAAACCTTACCAGTCCAAACCTGCCTGGACCTACATGAAAAAGTAATTGCCCCCTAAATCTAATAACTGGTTGTGCCACGCTTTGCAGCAACAACTGCAATCAAGTGTTTGCGATAACTGGCAATGAGTCTGTTACAGCGCTGTGGAGGAATTTTGGCCCACTCTTCTTGTCAGAATTGTTTTAATTCAGCCACATTGGAGGGTTTTCGAGCATGAATGGACTGTTTAAGCATCAACACTTTTTCACACCACTGTATGTGTCAGAGCACATTAAAATGTACAATTTAAATGATTAAAACATTGTTTAAACGATATGTGATGAGCTGTGGAATTGCACACAGAACAAATAAACAGAGTTATAGAGAAATGTTAGGAACGTCTAACATTTTTCATGTAGATTTTTTAATAAATGAAATTTCTGAAATTGATATGTACTTCTATGCAGCTCAATGAAAAAAACCCCCAATGCACTCAGAAAAGTAGGGCACAGTGCAAAATAAAACCCCTTTCCTATGAAATACATCATATTTATAAACACTATCATTGCTTTGTATGAATTTTAAAAATATAATATTTAAATCTTACAAATATATTTCTTTATTTGCAACCCATCAGAATTGCTTGTCTAATAAAAACTGTTGGTATATTTCCATAGCCACACTGTTAATTTTGGTTCAGTCAAATGAACGGAATACAAAGACTGGATCAGCAATGATTCTTTATTACTGGATTATGGATATTACAGAAGTTATGGATTGCTGTATTTATAAAAAAAAAAAAAAAAGCCACAGCATTGCCATTTATACGGGACATCCACAGTGAGAGGAGCTAAAGACACTGCTGTGTGTTGAGTCAAGGCGATTGGTGTGACCTGATGTGAGCTACAGTAAACAGCACCAATACACACTCCGAACTATGGCCACAGCTGTATAACGGCAGTATCATTTCACTCTTGAGAGAGGATTTGCTCATTGACTGCTGACAGAAATACTGTGCTACCAAGAAATAGTCCATCAATAGTCCAGCTAAGCTGTTTAATGGCAGGACAATGTATGTAATATCACACAGGACGATTCTCTTTCTGTGAATAAGCTCTCAAACACATCCTGCACACTTCTGCCTGAGGTAAATGCATGAAGGTGAACATCTCATGATGAAGTGCATGCAGTTTCAGATAAACTGAGGGGTTGTGGTGCTGAGGAGCTCTATCTAACAACAGTCCCAGAGATCCTCAGCAGGTTTGATGTGACAGGACTGACAGGTCACTGAGCGGCCCCCGTGGCTGCAGGCACTGGAGTGTTTAGGCTGCTGGGGGCCATGAGAATGGGGGAACCCGTCAGGGGCCCTAGAGCTGTGGAGGCTGGAAGCGCAGCTATTCCTGGTGAAGCAGTCGGGAAAAAGAGGAATCTCAAACACTCTAGTGACACAAGCAATTCCTTGGATGTACACGTGAGCTCTACTCAAACTTGGTCATGCTTATTTGGTGCTCAAGAAACATTTCTTATTATCAGTGTTGAAAACACTTATATTTTTCTGGAAACCATGATGCATTTTATTTCAGGGCTCTTTGAAGAAAATGCTTGATGAATAAAGTTTAAACGCACTATGGAAACTTCTGCCAAGGGATTAAAAAAAGGTTATTAAGACTTTTTAGCTCACAATTCTGACTTCTTTTTTTGCAATTCTGAGTCAGAATCCTGAGATGTAAACCCCGGATTGCATAAGATGTGAACTCGCAATTCTGCGAAAAAAAGTCTGAATTAAGAGATACAAGGCAATTACCTTTTTTTTATTCCATGGAGGAAAAAACATAACCAATGAGCTGTAAACTCGGAACTAAAAAAAAAAAAAAAGCCAGAAGCTGTAAACTTGGTAAAGTCAGAATTCTAAGTTTATGTTTGCAAACTCAGAATTGCGAGAACAAAGTCAGAATTGTGAAATAAAAAGTTACATTTACTTATTTTTTTTTTTTTTTTTTTTTTTTTTTTTTTTTTTTTTTCCTTTTTTTTTTCATCCTGTGGCAGAAACAAGCTTAGTTCCATTAAGAACGCTTTCATCAGGTAACAATTGTAAGTGTTTTGATCACCTTTGAGTCATTTGATCAATTAATGCATATTTTGCCAAATAAAAGTATCAATTTCTTTCAAAAACAAACAAGCAACTACAACAAAAAACCTCTCTGATCCCAAACTTCTGAGCAGTCTGCAGGCAGGTCCACTTATTGGCACAAAATTGTAAAGTACAAATAAATTTGCTTATAATTTTTAATTAGTATAAAATCGTAATTCTGTTGTTCTTGATTCTGTGACCTGTGCTTAAAGGAATTTTCCAGACTTAAAGCATGCCAAGTACTATGGACAAAATCTAACAAAAATGTGGGGGTGTGCTTGAATCATTAATATCATTATAATGACATTTTAAAGCAGGCGAAGAGTCTGATATATGCTCGGTAGCTCACCTGTTATCATAGTGGCAGTGCTCACTGCAGGGTTAGTTGTTGGCACAGTAGTTGATCCTGCGATGCGAGTCTGATCTTTCACGACAGGGACTAAGGCGAGGGGCAAGATTTCATAATTAATTCAAAATACTAGTATTTATTAATGTAAATCTATAAAATCAAATGAAATTCTCTTCATAGTAATTCAATAGACCTGGTGCTAATGTAATATTTCAAATGCAATTACAGAAGTAGGGGTGCTCCATGGCCTCTCTCGCAGTCAGTCTGGTCTGATGGTCGTAACACAACAACTTGTCCAGAAAGTCAAGAGCTTCAGGACTGACCAAGTGTTGGTTTTCACTGTGAACGAACCGCTCCCATCGCTTGCGGGAATGTCTAACATGAAGTAAATGTAAATTGGCTAAAATCATATTACAGAAGATAGTGCTAACAATGTCAGGTTATAAGGAGGGCTCACCTTCCCAGAATGTCATTAAATCGAGGCTCCAGCTCAATGTTGTATTTATCAATGCAATCATAAAGATCTTCTGTTCCAAGAACTTTAGCTATTCTCACCAACTTTGAAGAAATAGGAACATTGTGATCAATTCAGTCAATACAACTCCGACAACTGCATTCATTTGTTACAGTGCTGATGTTACTATATGTGACCCTGGAGCACAAAACCTGTCTTAAGTCGCTGGGGTATATTTGTAGCAATAGCCAAAAATACACTGTATGGGTCAAAATTATTGATTTTTCTTTTATACCAAAAATCATTAGGATATTAAGTAAAGATCATGTTCCATGAAGATATTTTGTAAATTTCCAACTGTAAATATATAACTTAATTTTTGATTAGTAATATGCATTGCTAAGAACTTCATTTGGACAACTTTAAAGGCGATTTTCTCAATATTTAGATTTTTTTGCACCCTCAGATTCCAGATTTTCAAGTTGTATCTCAGCCAAATATTGTCCTATCCTAACAAACCATACATCAATGGAAAGCTGTGTATAAATCTCAATTTCGAAAAATGTACCCTTATGTATGGCTATTAGTAATGTAATATGTATTAAAAAAGACACTGTATAAAAGACTGCATTAATAGTGGCTATTAAGTAAATTTTTAAACTTTAATCCTAAATTTCTTGTAATGTTTAAGAAAAAAAATACATATATAAAAAAATTAGCAAATTCAATACAGTGTTATGTTGCAAACATTGCTGAGGGTTCATTGCCTTTTACGGAGTGTCTATTTACACTAAGTGCAAATAGCCTGCCTTGTTGGCAGAGGCTATTTACACTAACTCCGCCCACCAACGTCTGATTGGAATCGTCAACACTGAAAAAAGATGCTCATTAAATATCAGTTTCAGTGGCGTAGATGGTAAGACTTTTTGATGCGATCGACCCGAGTTTGAACCATGGACTGTATAAAAACATGGACGTGGTGTCCGTGACGTCACCCGTAGGTTTCTGAAGAGCGGTTTTGAAGCTCAAAGTGGGCGGAGCCGGCCGTCGCCATCTTGGCAGCACGTCACCGCGCGTCACTCCCGGATAATCGAAAATGGGCAAAGAGGCGGGTTGCTGATATCACGCCCACCTAGCTCGACGCCAGTGACAGCAGCGGTAATCCACCTGTCACTCAAGTTCCTTAATTATGCAGAACTTTAAGGCTTAATATAATTTAAACGGATGAGTTATACAAAAATTCACCCCCTTCACAATTGTCATGAAGGGCAAAATTAGCTATATAGAACAAAATCATTTTTTGTACCAGGCTATGAGTACTCTATGGGATTGACTCCCTTTTGGAGCCAGCCTCTAGCGGCCAGTCGATGAATTGCAGTTTTAGTCAACCTCCCGCTCTCTCTCGTGAAGCCAACAAGGAAGTGACTTAAACTGTAATTCGTCAACTGGCCGCTAGAGGCTGGCTGCAAAACGGAGTCAATCCCATAGACTCCCCATGTTAAAATGGCCAACTTTACAGCAGAAAAAAACATGTTTACAGCCTGGTTCAAAAAAT
>NW_015506867.1:321-28459 GCF_001515645.1 Sinocyclocheilus grahami | reverse complement strand
GTGCTGAAACTGAAAAAGGGCACAACCCCCCCCCCCCATTGACAAATGAAATAACACAAAATAATAGTCTCAATAGTCTCAAATATATATTTATAGGGTTTCTTAGGTCTATAGGTCTACATGTTATACACTATTATAATGACATATGATATGGCTTTTAAAGACTGCTTAATTTCTAAATCTCAAAGGTGGAAGTCAGGACTAATAGACTTGGCCTGGAAAAAGGACATGGTATGATAGTGTTACGTATCCGGTCCATGAACTTCCGTCTGCTAGCCATCAGAGGTCACCCTTTCCATTTTCATTGACTCTCGCACTACACACTGTTGCACATCACCCCGGACTACATATCCCATGCACTGATTGCACACAGCCCTGATTGCACACAGCACTGATTGCACACAGCTGTTTCATATCACTCATTCACTATTTAACATTCAATCTCACTCCGTTCTGGCTGCCGAGTATTGTATGCGCTTATCGCCCCCAGTGATAGCTACTCTACAGAGCCCTCTTTAGCTTCCTAGCCCAGCCTAGTCTTGCCTTGTTTGTTTTCGCGATCTTTGATCTGTGCCTGTTTTCCTGGAGTTATCCCTTTAGTCTCGCTCTTGTGATCCTGTTCGCCAATCGTTGACCTACGCTAGCCCTAGGACTATTCTTGTGTCTTGCCTGCCATATACCTGTTTGCCACCGTTCGACCCTGCCTGTGTTTCTGACCTCCTCTCTGCTTTAATAAAGCTTGCATATGGATCCGCACGTCTCACGTCTTGTCAGCCCCGTTACAGTTATAGTCATCGTCCTTGGTGTTAACGGGCCTTTAGTTCTGGTTCTCTAATTAAATTTTTTGTTATTTATTATTATTTTTCAAAGCAAACATCAAGGTTAGAGTGAGGCAATTACAAATGGTTAAAGTAAATAGGGATAATGTTTAGGGGGTACATGTATGCATTTATAAAAGCACAGAATATTCCTTTGGTTATCAAACAACTGTTCATTGAACTATCCATTTATCAAATTCCTGATGATATTCACCTGGTCATAGTTATCATGTCCATGGAAGAATGGCTCCTTCCTAAAGATCATACTGGCCAGCATACAACCAAGACTCCACATATCAAGACTGTAGTCATACATCTGGAATGACAGAATAAAAGTGATTTGTTTCAGATTTCCAAAAGCTTTTGCGATTTGTTTTGCCAATAAGGTAAAACCTCAAAAGCTAAAGAGTTTTAAAAGGTGTAAAGACTTTTCAAGTGGCTGACTAGACATTTTAATCTAAAATGTTAAAACAACTCAAGCTACATTTGATAAAAATTTATTTTCAGTTGGACATCTGTATATGAATAGCTGTTAGGTCTGGCCTGGTAATCTATCAGTAGTTCTGGTCCTTTAAAGTAGCGAGAGGCGACTCTGATGTTGTACTCCTGTCCTGGGTGATAGAATTCAGCCAGTCCCCAGTCAATGAGACGCAACTGAAACATGACAGCATTCAACAGTCATTTGACATCGGCCTGTTTGTCTATCTGTATACATAATGCTAATGAGAAGTATGCATGCTGCAAACGTCAGTGGCTTAATGAAACTTTAAACCTCCAACCTCCAAGGCTGTCTTATGCCAACATACAAATGTTCCTTTCCTAGAACTATGCAGCATTATTATCCAACATACTTTCATCTCAAAAATCAATGTTGTTGTTTCTTATGTGAATAGACTGATTACCTTTCTGTGCGCATGATCAATCATGATGTTGTGTGGTTTGACATCTCTGTGCATAATACCCATACTGTGACAGAAATCCAAAGCCTAGAGACATACGAAACATGAGATCAAATCAAAACCTCTAAAGCTATCACAGGAATCAAAAGGATCGACAATACAGAACTTCTAATCTGATGTACATATCTAATGCCCTAGACTGAGTTTGAGTTCCTGCATATTTCAAAATGTAAAATGCTAATTATAATATGGGGTAAATGAGTAGTTTTCTCATTTTTACACAAATTGTAATGTTGAATTCAACCTTTAACCAAAACGTTCTTACTAAACTGTAAGAATAAAATGCCAAACAAACATTTAATTATTTATATAATTCATGGGAAATAGACATTTCAAAATTCCTAGAAACCATCATTTGTAAACATAAGCTAGTCTCTGGTGAACATTTATTTTTAAAAGCGTTTTCAATCTCACCTTCAGAATCTCATACATGTAGAAGCGAATGTCATAGTCCGTCAGTGTCTGATACAGTTGCTGAAGAAAACAAAGCAAAGCTGGAACTAATTCCATAACAGGTTTTTGTTTTTGAGGTTATCGGAGATTGAGAATCAGGTTTTTACCTTAAAGTCTGTGTTGTTCACATGTTCAAAAACTAAGGCAGGTGTTCTGGACTGCAATGTGTAAAAAAAAATAAAAAAATTATTCGGATATACAATCCACTTAAGTGCTAAAATCTGTTTTTACAGTATAATTTGATTGTTATTTTTGTA
Source organism: Sinocyclocheilus grahami (assembly GCF_001515645.1). Taxonomy (NCBI): domain Eukaryota; kingdom Metazoa; phylum Chordata; class Actinopteri; order Cypriniformes; family Cyprinidae; genus Sinocyclocheilus; species Sinocyclocheilus grahami. Next base: position 25,972 of record NW_015506867.1, on the reverse strand, counting down.
TTACAAATATCAGAAACCGCAAGGGTTCTGAATACTGACCACTGGGTCTTTGACGATGTCCAGGAGGGTAATGATATTTGGACCTCCGCGAAGGTTCTCGAGAATCTTTATTTCACGCTTTATCTTCTTCTTCTTCACAGGCTAAAAAAGACAGTTCTTAATGATCCACAAAGTATTAGGTCTGTAACAACTTTTTAAATGCTGCTGCAGTGATTTTTCAAAATAGAAAGGATTACATAAAAAAAAGAAAAAAGAATCAATTAAAATTAAAAGAGTAAATTAATAAGAGTAGATTATTTGTGCATCTGTGTCACCTCTTGGCACCTCTGGCTGTGTTTTTCGTTACACTTCTCGGTGTCATTGTTAATTATACACTTAAGTACTGAGTAATTTTAATGAACAACATGGTTAGAATTAGGGTTTGGCTTAGGGTTACTTGCATGTAATTATGCATAATTAAGTGTTATTATAATAGTAAGTACATGTAACGTGTAACAAGGACACCTTAAAATAAAGTGTTACTATGTTTTTTTTATATTGAGAAGCCATTTGTGTTAACAACAATATATTATTTAAAAGGCACCAACTTGCCACATTAATATTTGACAAATAAGAAAAACATGGGTTCAAATGCCTTAATTTTTATACTTGCATTGCCCATATCTGTTAACTACAGAACCAGGAGGAACTGGCCTTACCTTTAGTATTTTAACCACTACTTTCTCATTGCTTGTAATGTTGATGGCTTCAAACACTTCGCTGTACTTTCCTCTGCCTAACTTGCGGACCAGTTGAAAATCATCTTGATTGCTGGAAAATATACGTTAAAAGTATTTGTCAGCATTTAGGTCATTTTACAGCTTTTACAATCTCAATACTTATGTCACTTTTTTAAAACTCTTCACACAGTTCTCCTTACCGGCTTTCAGCTTAGCACAGCAGTTACAGTAATTTCACATTTAAAGTGCACAAAACTACCAAAAACACTTCATACATGTATCAAATCAACTCATTTTTTCCCCATTACACTAGCAAAGCTTCTCACTTTGTCACTCATAAAACACTGACCTAAAATCACAAACAGGTAGCATTATGTTTTCTGTTGTAAAATGTATTTAAAAACAAGAGTGTCACTGTCTACTGTTTAGAATTCACTGCAGTATTTGTCAGATGGTCCATGCTTGAATTACAGTACAACATTATTCCTAAGTGTTCTCCTTCTGTATATATGTAATTAAAGACTAACACCTGTGTTATGTGTTTAGCTTCATCTAATTGTTTTGATTTTTTAGATTTTCAATATGGTATTTCTCAAATGTAGCAAATTACTGGCTGTCTTATTCAGTTTTATATTATGGTTTGAATTCAAGTTTGACAGTTTTGAAAAGAGCATGTAATTGTGCAAACTGGCCTGTAGGTTCATAGAGTTTTAGTGGCAGCTGTGTCTGAGTGAGAAAAGAATTCATGTCATTTGAAAAATGTAGTCACTGAATGTATTCTGTGCCAAAGCAGTGATAAATGATCCACAGTTTAGCCCATATAGACTACTGTTGTGCTCACTATGTGAGGAGTTTTGAAAAAGTGACTTAAGTATTGAAAAAAATGGGTCCTAGCAATCTCACTGAAAAAGCATGAGATCAGCCAAGCGAAATTCAAAGGAGTCAAAAGAGCTCTTCTAAAAGCATTAAAGGGTTAGTTCACCCAAAAATGAAAATTAGGCTGTGTTTTACTCACCCCCGAGGCATCCTAGGTGCATATGACTTTCTTCTTTCAGACGAATCCAGTCTGAGTTATATTAAAAATTGTCTTTGATCTTTCAAGCTCTATCATTTCACTCAGCGGGTGTTGCATTGCTTCCGTCCAAAAGAAGTGAAATAAAAAACTCCCTTCCATAAAAAAAGTGTCTCACACGGCTCCGGGGGGTGAACAAAGGCCTTCTGTAGCGAATCGATGCGTTTTTGTAAGAAAAATATTCAAAACGTAATAATCACTTGAATCTAGCTTGCGCTCACACTGTTGTAAACGAAGCAGCTCCGGGCGGATGACATATGAGTTCAGCTTTGCGCATGTGCCGCTCAGAAGTGACGAACGCGGAAACACAGCGGGGAGATCAAAACAAAACAACGGTCACTAATTAGAAGTACAAAACGAGGATTTGTAAAGAAGAATGTCGGAGGATTTCGATATAAGCCAAGAGGAGACTGGTTTTCCTTTGCTAAAGTAAGGAAACTTTGCTTCCTTTGCTCCTGTAAACAAACGTTGGTTTTCACGAGACTCACCGGCGCATGCGCAGCGCTGAACTCATGCGTCATCAGCCCGGAACTGCTTCTGTGTACAACAGTGAGCACAAGCTAGATTAAAGTGATTAATACGTTTTGAATATGGATATTTTTCTTACAAAAACGCATCGATTCGCTACAGGAGGCCTTTGTTCACCCTCCGGAGCCGTGTGAGGCACTTTTTATTATGGATGGATGCACATGGACCGATGAACTGCAACACCCACTGACTGCCATTAAACAGCTTGGAAGATCAAAGACAATTTTTATATAACTCTGATTGGATTCATCCGAAAGAAGGAAGTCATATACGCCTAGGATGGCTGGGTGAACTAACCCTTTAACTGCAAATGGCTACAGAAGGGCAACCACATCAGTGAAAAGAGCACAATGAGAACTGCAGAAGCATTTCATCAATGAACTGAAGAGGAAAAACAAAACAAGTGCGCAGGGCCCCTGATAATCGGTGACATTCCTGGAGCTTTTCCTCAAGGGCGAAAAAAAAGGTAACACAAACACAACATAAAGGTAACAAAACTATGCAAATTGATTGTGTTTGCCACTTTAAAGGCGTTACTACTTGAGCAAAATGTACAGTAAATGTAAAGAAAAAAGATATACATATACTGTATATAACATAATAATAAAATAGATATATTTAGTTATACATACCCCCACTCAATAACATGCGATTCATAATCCCAGTATTCTCTGGGCCGTTGTGTGTTGACCTCAGTGTAGACTCTGGCGCGACTCACCACAGGTCCTGACATGACACACAGTTCAGCTCTGTGTTTACTGTACTGCGTATTAAAAATCGGATGAGAACAGTTTTGCAGAAAGAGCTGGCTACAGGGGCCATAGAAGATGGAAGCGCCTCCGGATGGCTGTGGGGAAAAGTAAATAAAATGAAAAATCGGAGACTTTGTCAAGAGGACTACACACACATGCAGGCTATATTTGTATGTGTGTGTGGTGAATAACTTTTGCACCAACTTTGTGACATCTGCAGCGAAGCTTTGCATTCATTAGGTTGTGTCTGAGCTAAAAACTTGAAACCTGACGTAAAGTTAAACATCTAGTTTTACATTGTGCAGTTGAGTCCTCTGCACAATGTGACTTTGCTGCAGCCTGGAATTGAACTGCTGGTTTCGTCTGGTCAGAGGAGAACTGGCCCCCCGACTGAGCCTGGTTTCTCCATTCTTGTCACCGATGGAGTTTTGGTTCATGTCGCCTCTGGCTTGCTTAGTTGGGGACACTTCATTTCCAGCGATATCGTTGACTTGATTGCACAGATACTATTTAAACTGAACTGAGCTGAATTCAATGATGAACTGACTTTAACTGAAAATTGAGTGTTTACTATTGTCACTTTGCATTATTGACACAATATTTTCCTAATTAATGCTGGACAGTTGCTTTGACACAATATGTATTGTTAAAAGTGCTATATAAATAAAGGTGACTTGACTTATTCTTTAATTATCTTTACACCCTCATTCTTCTGGGGAACACCAAAGAAAAAAATTTTAAGAATTTTTGGTTACCACTGACTTCCATTATATGAACAAAATCCACTGAGACATTTTTACACATGTACTTTTTGTTTGTTCCACAAAGAAAGAAAGTCAAACATGTTTGGAATGACATGAGGATGAATGAAGGATGACAAACTGTTCATGTTTTTTTGGGTGAACGCTCTCTACTGTATTTGCTTCAGTATAATGAAGATCCTAAATAAAAACTACAGTACAATAGTGTTTTTTAAGAACATGTCAATCCCTAATTTAAAAAAAAGTCTGCAGTGAAATTTGCATTTTCTCAAGAAAATACCAGTACTTGAAAAAGCAAAAGAAAAACTTTTTTTTTCTCAGAAAAGGAAGAGGAAAAATGTAGGACATCATCAGCTTTCCAGGCTATTATGGCACCGAGTGTTCGCTGAACATTCTAACAATGTAAGTTTAAGTCAGGGATAGTTGTTTTGATTTTACATTTTACATTCATTTGACATCTATTTAACATTTAAAAGTGTCAGATACAATTACAGTAGGGGTACACAAAAACCAAAGTTGCATTCATATTATTTATGCTGCATAACTGCAGTATAATAGATCAAAAGCTCTATTCATCCGTTTCGTTTACATGACTTCCACTCATGCAACATATTTGCAGCTATAGACAGAAAATAATGAAATTATTTTAATTGAATTAGCCTATATTAATTATAATTCAATTCTGCAAGTGATTAGATGTTAAACCTGCTTGGAAGTCATTTTTCTAAGTAAGAGATACACCATCTATTGGTTAAAAGATAGGATGCCCGCTATTCAGCACACAGCACCTGCTGCTAACTACTACAGAATTTACTATCATCAGCTACTCAGTGATCATATCATGTGTTACAGAACAGCAGTGATGCAACCCACACTTCTGAAGATCTCCATCACACCTAACCCACACTCCTGAAAGCACAGTGTAATAAATGGGATGAGCTTTCTCCACACAACCCACGAGCAGTACCGGCTTCCTCATCTCAACACCAGTCTTCTTTACTACAGCTTTACACAAGTGGCCCTGCATGCAGAGACGCATTTACCTTTTCGATGACAGCCGTTGTGACGCGCTAATATTCAGCCCGTCGTGGAGATATTTATCCTTATTTCAGTGGGATATTGAGTCATTTCTGTCTCAGACTCAACATGGCTGTTTGAGAACGGCTTTGAGAGCGCACGCGCCAAACATCAGATAGGCATGCATATGCTGACTAACATTTTTTTTCTTCAAACAAGCACAAATGGTTCGATTCCAGGGGATACAGCATGTATATGCTGAATGCAATGTAAATCTCTTTAGATAAACGTATCTAGCAAATTCATAAATGATTTAAGTGATTAATTTCTTATAGACATGGCAGAAACGTCATTGCATTTGTATGTCAAAGCCATATTGCACCAAAGATCAATACGTTTCTTGGCACATTTTGACACATATATATATATATATATATATATATATACATATACACAAACTGTACATATATATATATATATATATATGAGAAGAAATGTGGCTCAATAAACCAGAATTCATTTATGTGTGTGTGTGCCTGCAACTTTTTTAGCCTCGAGTTTTCACAATTTTAATTCTGTGCACGTGGTCACCTATTTAGTGCATCAAGTGATCCAATGAATGTCACCCAAAAATGAAAATTTGCTGAAAATGTTCTCATCAAAGATGTAGATGAGTTAGTTTCTTCATCAGATTTGGAGAAATGTAGCATTACAGCGCTTGCTCACCGAAGAATCCGCTTCAGTGAATGGGTGCCGTCAGAATGAGAGTCCAAACAGCTGATAAAAACATCACAATAATCCACAGTAACACTTCCTCCACTGATCCAGATGAGATTACTTTTTTTTTTGCTGGAGAAAACAATATTATGGATAGAGGACTCATATTAAGTCAGAAGAAAAGTTCAAAATGTCTCGATGCATTCGTTTCTTACAAACGTGCAACTTTTCTCTTCACAAGTCATTAATTGATGGACTGGAGTTTGTGTGGATTTCTGTGGTTTTTATCATCCAGACCATCAGTCTGACGGCACCCATTCACTGCAGAGTGAGTGAGCTCAATTTCTCCAAATCTGTTCCGATGAAGAAACAAACTTTTGTTTGAACTCTTTCAACATTGAGTAAAATCTGAAAACTGAGTTCACTTGTGATTATTTTTGTAAGGTGTTGTAGACAGTTGTGGTTGTAAGTTTATACACCCCTTGCGGAACCTGCCAAATGTTTCTAATAGTTTCTGATACAAATTAAATTATTTCATACCATCACAAATAAGCTATTTCACAACAGATATCGAGTCCACAAGACAAAATAATAACAGATTTGAAACAATGAAGTAGTTAAAAAGTGGACATACCTTTGATACCGTTGTTAGCTGAATGATCAGTGCTTGTATGTTTTGTGATTGTTCTCGAGACCCCTGATTACCCGGAGCAGTTATACTGGCCATTGTTCTTCAGGAACGTCCTCCTGGTCCCATTTTCATTGTTTCTCCAGCATCTTCTGCATATTTGTTACCTTTCAAACAATGACTATAAATAACTGAAATCAGGTCTTTCACACAGTTGTGAGACTCGATTCAGTTATTTATCCTTGTGTACAATATTCAAACATCTGTTATGTGAAATAGCTTATTTAAGGCAGTACACCCTCCCCCCCTTCTTTTTTAATTATTAAGACTTGCTGTTCCTGCAAGGGTTATGACAACTTACTGCCCACAACTGTTCACTGAAGTGGGAGCAACATGCAGCAAGTTTGTCAGTTTTTGTTACAGATTGTCCAGCACAGCATAACTGACCAGTAATCACCTTGTTGATTTTATAAAACCTAAAGAGCAACAAATTTTAATTAACAATTTATCTAATTTGTCTAGAATGTATTGACCACAAAATTAATAAGTGTCCATGGTGTCAAAGCTCTCAACAGCTCAATGGAAAATATAACGCTAAAACTGTGTGTAATCTGCAGCCCTAGCACCAAAAAAAATAAAGAAGAAAAAAAAGAATAATAATAAAATAATGAGCCATCAACCTTCAAACAGCTGTCTTATTGTTTTCTCTGAATATTAAGATGGGATAGAATACATCATAAAATACAAATCGCACACTTCATCTTTGCTGTTGTAAACATTTTCTATTATTGAGCTTATGGTATCATTTATTTATAATTTTTAACTAACTGAAGTGACCTAAAGCTGAGAGAGCCTGAAGAAAGTAATGAGACACCATTCAAGACGCAACCCATAGATTAAACAGTCAAGACTGTTGACTCAAAGGCTAGAAAAAGATGGGAAAAAAGATAAAATCTTAATATTCCCACCACACAGCATGTTACATGATGGCACAAATTCATTTGCACTTGCAGAACTATTCTCAAATGAGGGCACACAAATTACACTCAATAAGATCATTTGTTATTTTTACAATTTGCATGTATAACAAATAAACGTTTAAAAAAAGATTAGAATGATGTACAGTATTCTGCTGTGCACACCACTACATCCATCGGTTCTGTCCAATGGGAGCTCCTGAAGCAGGACTGCTCATTGGCTGCTGCAGCACATGGGGAGTGGTCAGGAATAGAGAGGGATTCTCATGAGTCCAGAGAGGAGGAGGAGAGAAGAGGAGGAGGAGGAGGAGAAGGAATGCTCAGCCTTGCGTGTGTGAATGTTTTCTGGATGAAGGTAGAGAGGATGACGGAGAAGCTCTGGGCTCAGTTGCTGTAGATCTGTCCTTCGGGAGGCTGCGGCAGCTTCATGTTCTCTTTGCACATCATGAGTCGTCGCAGCTCCTGCAGAACCACACGGATGCTGTACGAATTCTGCCACTTGGCCAGTGAGGATACAGCTCGCATGTCAACCTGCGTCAACCGAAGACATGCAGACAACACAGTAAACAGTGTAATAATAACAACAACAAAAAAGACAGAGAATTCGGTTGGATTTGGAGGTTTTCAAAAGAGTCCTACAGAACTGACCTATACGTCCATTCAATTTGAGAATCCCTGAATGCTGAATCCCTGACAATTTTCAAGTGACAGCTGAAAACTAATCTCTTTCGACGCTACTTGGGAAAAACTTTATTTATTCCTTCCCTTTCTAGCTTGTACTTATTTGAACAATACCTAAAACTTGATATTACGAGCACTTCCTGTGTCTGTTTGCCTCTTTAAGAAGAATCGCTTTATGTATTCCCCAATTGTAAGTCTTTTCAAGCGACAGCTGAAAACTAATCTCTTTCGACGCTACTTGGAAAAAAAAAAAAACTTTGTCTTTCTCTTTATTTATTCCTTCCCTTTCTAGCTTGTACTTATTTGAACAATACCTAAAACTTGATATTACGAGCACTTCCTGTGTCTGTTTGCCTCTTTAAGAAGAATCGCTTTATGTATTCCCCAATTGTAAGTCGCTTTGGATAAAAGCATCTGCAAAATGACTAAATGTGAGAAAATAAAAATGGTACACAGCAAAGCTGGAATACACAAAGGTCAAAGGTTACGTACAAACACAGCAGAGTACATTCACAACATAACAGCAGTAAATTATCATCAATCGATTAGACTTCCTTATTGACTACTTCGTTTAATCAAACCATTAAAGGGATAGTTCAGCCAAAAATGAAAATTCTGTCATTAATTACTCACCCTCATGCTGTTCCACACCCCTAAGACCTTCGTTCATCTTCAGAACACAAATTAAGATGTTTTTGATCAAATCCGATGATTCAGAGAGGCCTCCATTGACAGCAATGCCACCCAAACTCAAGATCTATAAAGGTACTAAAGACGTCATTAAAAAAGTCGACGTGACTACAGTGGTTCTACATTAATTTTATGAGGCGACGAGAATACCTTTTGTGCGCAAAAACAAAACAAAAATAATAACTTTATTCAGCAATCTCTTCTCTTCCCTGTTATTATCCTTACGTGGTTAACGCAGTAAGCACAGTGAAGGTTTCCGTGCTCCACGTCCGAACGCCGGCTCATTATTGGCCAAAGCCGCACTCATGCGTGTGATGCTGATGCAAGAGCCATCCAATAATGAGCCAGCATTCTGACGTAGAACCTGGAAGCGCTGGACGTAAACAACGTATGAGAATGACACAGAAGAGAAGAGGTAGTTGAATAAAGTCGTTATTTTTGTTTTGTTTTTGCGCACAAAAGGTATTCCCGTCGCTTCATAAAATTGTTGTAGAACCACTGTAGTCACGCCGACTGTTTTAACGACGTTTTTAGTACCTTTATGGATCTTGAGAGTTTGGGTGGCGTTGCCGTCAATGGAGGCCATCGGATTTGATCAAAAATATCTTAATTTGTGTTCTGAAGATGAACAAAGGTCTTAGGGGTGTGGAACAGCATGAGGGTGAGTAATTAAAAGGCCTTCTAGAAATGACATCTTTGTGCTTGAAACAAGTCTCTCACATTAGTAATAAGTACATTAAGCAAAAGTTAATATTGGTTGTCCTCTATAGTTGCTGCAGTGATATGCGATCAGACGTTTCACATCATATCTATCAATATATCGTGCATTTTATAACTTTAATGGCTGTATCTAATACCAGAACCATAAATCAAATCACCTCACTTTAGGGATGCACGATATTGGATTTTTGCCGATGCTAGGGTGGATATGCTAGGGCTGTTAAAAATCTCGATTTTTCCAGAATGTTTGCTCCATTCTCGATTTTTTAAGATTTTTAACTAGTCAACTTGAAAATGTAACTACAACATGATTCAAGTTACCTTTTCTTTATTAACCCTCTAGTTAAAGAAAATTCTATTTCAAGTGCAGCACACATGAAGTTGTCAACATGGTTAAAAAATGTAAAAAAAAAAATAAAAATAAATAAAAATAAAAAAATCACAGAAAAGATGCAAAAACTACAACTACATATTGTACAAACTTGTCTTATACATATTATGTGTTCAGAAATAATACGAGGAAAATTTCAAGGAAAATCTCAAGGTAATTCAAATTCAAAATGACTGAAGGTATAACACCAGTAGACTTCTATTAACGATTGTGCTGCTTTTCCATAGTTTTTTCTGTGTAAACATGGATGTGTTTGACTGTTGCGCTCGCGTCTCTTGCAGTGTCTCACGCATGAAACGCCATTCTAAAAACACGGCGTTCAAGTTAAAAGTTCACTCCTATCTTCTTGCATGTTTTACCTATTCCACTGCCCGCGCCACATCTTTGTCAAAATGAAAGCGCATTCTGTGTGAATGACGCCTAGTGCTAAATGTACGGTCCTTCACAGAGCGCGTCACACGCGAGCGGTTAATCGCTCGCGCCGAAATTCTTTTCCCTTTACCGTTATCCCCGTCATATTGTCAAAGTGTCTAATTCTAACATTTGGTAATATTTCTATTCAAAATCGCGATTCCTCGATTTCTAAAAAATAAAATCGTAGCAAAACAATAAATTCAAATTAATCTATAAAATCGGGAACACCGATATGCCGATATTTTTCAACTCATTTTGGCCGATGCCGATATATTTCCTTTTGTTCGGAAACACCAAGTCTCTCCTGTGTGGAAATTATAAGCAAATTATTTTTTACTTTTGGTTAGTTTTTAACAAGAACTTATTTGTTAGAATTAAATAAACAATAATGAAGTTCTTTTATAATGACAGTACATTGAAGCTTTGAAAATAACTATAAATAAACTATATATCAATTACTGCATTGCTTTTCAGAAAGATGCAGTGGTAACCTTAGCATTTTATTTTAAGATTTAATATTTGTAGATGGTCTAAAGCAAAAGAGCTGTAAAAATTCATAAAGTCTTTTAGAGCTCATAATTGGTTTAAAAAATATAACCTATTACACATTAATGAATAAATCAATATATATAAAATTTAATTTACAAGTGTCATGTTTGTGATTTTTTAAAAATTTATGTAAGCTATAGCTTCTGACCTTTAAATCAAACCATACTCATGATATTATGACATCAATTACTGCTTTATTTAATCAGAAACAGTCTAAATGTTATGTGTATTTTACTTAAATTTTATTACAAGTAGGCCAACAGCGCCCCCTACGGAATTATAACTTACAGAGCAGGCATTAGGACCTGGGGGAAGCTGCTGCTGCAGTGCTACAGTGCTATTCTCTATCACACACCGAACAGTCATTCTGTACATGCATTCTCAGTTTACATGCAGCGATCCAAAACCATGAAACCATGAATCATTCAGGCAAAACTTTGCTTCAAGATTGAGCGCCACTGCTGACCTGATCTAATCGCTAGCACACCCTGAGCACATGTGAGTTAATGTATTCCTCCTATCGGCAAGACATATCGGCATAATTTTTCATATCGGGCCGATGCCGATATGTACATTTAAAGCCATTATTGGCTGATTCCGATATCGGTCCGATAATATCGTGCATCCCTACCTCACTTTAAAAAGAAAGATTTATTACCAGCATACATAAATGACCTGGCTACTTGGTTCACCAAATTGTGACAAGGTAGCAAATTGGAAAGTGAATCTTCAATACAATATTTAGAGAATTTACTTAAAAACTACCAAATGTTACTTCACATCTCAGGGCTGCGTTTCCCAGAAGTACTGTAAGCTGACTGCAGAGCTTTAGCTCAAACCTTAAAACACACTTGCCTGTAATTAAAGGGGTCATATGATGCGACTTCAATTTTTCCTTTCTCTTTGAAGTGTTACAAGCTCTTGGTGCATAAAGAAGATCTGTAAAGCTGCAAAGACTAAGGTCTCAAATCCAAAGAGATATTCTTTATAAAAGTTAAGAGTCCGCGAGCGGTTAATCGCTCGCGCCGAAATTCTTTTCCCTTTACCGTTATCCCCGTCATATTGTCAAAGTGTCTAATTCTAACATTTGGTAATATTTCTATTCAAAATCGCGATTCCTCGATTTCTAAAAAATAAAATCGTAGCAAAACAATAAATTCAAATTAATCTATAAAATCGGGAACACCGATATGCCGATATTTTTCAACTCATTTTGGCCGATGCCGATATATTTCCTTTTGTTCGGAAACACCAAGTCTCTCCTGTGTGGAAATTATAAGCAAATTATTTTTTACTTTTGGTTAGTTTTTAACAAGAACTTATTTGTTAGAATTAAATAAACAATAATGAAGTTCTTTTATAATGACAGTACATTGAAGCTTTGAAAATAACTATAAATAAACTATATATCAATTACTGCATTGCTTTTCAGAAAGATGCAGTGGTAACCTTAGCATTTTATTTTAAGATTTAATATTTGTAGATGGTCTAAAGCAAAAGAGCTGTAAAAATTCATAAAGTCTTTTAGAGCTCATAATTGGTTTAAAAAATATAACCTATTACACATTAATGAATAAATCAATATATATAAAATTTAATTTACAAGTGTCATGTTTGTGATTTTTTAAAAATTTATGTAAGCTATAGCTTCTGACCTTTAAATCAAACCATACTCATGATATTATGACATCAATTACTGCTTTATTTAATCAGAAACAGTCTAAATGTTATGTGTATTTTACTTAAATTTTATTACAAGTAGGCCAACAGCGCCCCCTACGGAATTATAACTTACAGAGCAGGCATTAGGACCTGGGGGAAGCTGCTGCTGCAGTGCTATTACTGTTTACTCTATCACACACCGAACAGTCATTCTGTACATGCATTCTCAGTTTACATGCAGCGATCCAAAACCATGAATCTAATCATCATTCAGGCAAAACTTTGCTTCAAGATTGAGCGCCACTGCTGACCTGATCTAATCGCTAGCACACCCTGAGCACATGTGAGTTAATGTATTCCTCCTATCGGCAAGACATATCGGCATAATTTTTCATATCGGGCCGATGCCGATATGTACATTTAAAGCCATTATTGGCTGATTCCGATATCGGTCCGATAATATCGTGCATCCCTACCTCACTTTAAAAAGAAAGATTTATTACCAGCATACATAAATGACCTGGCTACTTGGTTCACCAAATTGTGACAAGGTAGCAAATTGGAAAGTGAATCTTCAATACAATATTTAGAGAATTTACTTAAAAACTACCAAATGTTACTTCACATCTCAGGGCTGCGTTTCCCAGAAGTACTGTAAGCTGACTGCAGAGCTTTAGCTCAAACCTTAAAACACACTTGCCTGTAATTAAAGGGGTCATATGATGCGACTTCAATTTTTCCTTTCTCTTTGAAGTGTTACAAGCTCTTGGTGCATAAAGAAGATCTGTAAAGCTGCAAAGACTAAGGTCTCAAATCCAAAGAGATATTCTTTATAAAAGTTAAGAGTCAACCACGCCTACCTAAAACGGCTCGTTCTAACACGCCCCCACGTCTACATCCCGATGTGGGAAGATTTGCATAACCCCGCCCAAATGTTCACGCAAAGAAAGAAGGAGTAACTTTGATTCTTGCTGTAGTATTGTTGCTGCCTCCATGCCGTGAAGGCGCTGTGTGCTTCGTTGTGAAAGTGAAACTACTTTGTTTGGCCTTCCAAAAGAGGACACAACTAGAAATCAGTGGTTAAGTTGTATTTACAACACTGTTCCAGAACACTTCAACCCAAATATTCAGATGTGTGCAGCGCATTTTATGGAGGACGAGGACTGTTAATGCTGACTCTCAGCCAGTAAGTATGCTTTCATATTTAAAGGATTTGTCACTGACTCAAACGCGAGTTCAGTGTAGAGTAGCGCTTGTTTGTCGTTTCTCTGATCACAAATGCAGACATGCTTTTATGTTTACGCAGCGCGATACGCAATGCAACGCATAAAAAGACAGTACAAGTCATTATAATCAGTAATTATGTCCCCACTGGATGCAACAAATGCCTCGTTTATAATGGGTTTTACTGATTTTGTCTCGTTGTACCGGGAGGACAAGGCATCACAGTATGGTAGCATAAACACATTGCATTACACCAAATACACAAAATAATGTTCTTTTTAGCAATGTCATATGATCCCTTTAAGACCTTGATAAGATTGGTTAGTTGAGTTTGATTAGGGTTGGAGCTAATCAGTGGCCTTCCAGACCAGAGTTGAACTGCCTGGGCCAGAGGTCTGCATTCCTGACATAGCTAAATGTGGCTCCAGACAAGTTTTAATTGCTGAATGCGGGTGGGAAGATACTGGTGTTTGCACAGGAAGAGGTTAGACATTCTCAATGTATGTGACAGCACAGGGAAAACACTAGTGATGGGAAGTTCGGATCATTTTACCGACTCGGACCTTTGAGTCTCATTCAGCAAAATGAACAAATCTTTTTTCGAGTCATTTCGTTCATTTTAGCAAAATATAATTAAAATGTTACGTGTCACTTCCCTAATACATCTACAACTTATGCAAACGTTGATCACACTACAAACATTACAATACTGCTATAAGAAACAGAAAAGATTAATTCATTGTTTACCTGGGTCTTCAGTCTATGATTAGCTCAACTCACCTCTTATCTGACAAGTCTTCGGGTTTGAGCTTATGGGGCTGTCACGTGATGAACGAACGACTCAGAAAACCCCGAAGACTCGAGAGATGAACTAATCATTCAAAATGAACGAATCGTTCAAGAACGACCCAACACTAGAAAACACTCCTTTTGCCTGCTGTCTCAAATGCAACAAGATGAGATCAGACGACTTGTGTGAAAAAGCAGGCTATGGCACCAGAGTGAGACGTGAATGGGAAGAAACACTCACACTTAGCAGGAACGCGACTGAAAACTTGTATAAATGTGATGTGTATATTTGAATTACTGCAGTATGAAATGTAATCTGAAACAAGTGCAATGTTAAAATGTAATATGATAAAAGACTGGTCCCTGCAAAATAACCTTTATCTGGTCTACTGCATTCCTAGTTGAGTCGAGTAATTGGTGGTATATTCTTCCAACTCAACAGGAAAATTAAACTAACAACATTTTATAAAGTTTATCTGCAAAATGGAACTGACAACATTTTATAAAGTTTCTCTGGCATTACTTAGTTGTGAAAAGGTGGGAAAAAAAAACTAAACAAAACTCTTCATTCATATTAAACAGAAATATTTGGGTTGTCTTTTCAGGTTGTGAACATTTCAGGCAATTTCAGTTCATTAGCAATTCAGAATTCATTCCATCAAAGTGTAGACAGACAATGTGGTAAACAAAGGAATTGTGAAGGTCCTAATGAGACATAAAATGCATATGATAAAAGCAGCAGATGAGGAAGAACTTGAATAGTCAGTACTCAGTTGAACTTACCACACCATTTGAGTTATGCACTCCATTCAAGTTGATCTTTGTCACAAAACGAACAAAAGGAGGCGTTTCTGGATATCTTGGTCCACATTCTACTCTTAGGCTGTACATCCTGTTCTCATAGATGGTCTTCATGAAAAAAAATAACAAAAAAAAACATTATAAAAAGTACAATTCTTAAACAATACCACAACTGACCTGTTCAAACCAAGACTGATAACTATACCAACGACTATAACAGCATCCACACCAATGCATGATATTGTTCTGTTGCTACAGTTTTGTCATTTGACGCTTTAAAGCTTCTTTAAAGCAGGATGGATTGCCTGTCAATGTTTTTAATGTCCATCAGCTTGGAAAAATCGTTCTGCTAGTGATTCCAACAACATTGGATCCTGCTATTCTTTTAAAATTAATGTTGAACAATGTAGATGCCAGGTTTGGCCATGTAACATTTACAGCTCATAATAACAACAACAACTGTTAAACATATGCCCTGATTAGTCTACATGAATATACAACTGCCAAGGAATTTGAAACCCTGCAGATTAAGTGCATTAATTCCACCAGAATTATAATGCCCCTAAAAAAAAAAAAAAAACATGTTCTAGAGTGGTTCATGAACACTAGAAGGAAACACATATTTGGGCTTTAATAAGC
Source organism: Sinocyclocheilus grahami (assembly GCF_001515645.1). NCBI lineage: Eukaryota > Metazoa > Chordata > Actinopteri > Cypriniformes > Cyprinidae > Sinocyclocheilus > Sinocyclocheilus grahami. The sequence goes on along the minus strand of NW_015506867.1, from coordinate 10,241 downwards.
GGTTCAAATGTAGATTTCTACACAATTCCTCAAAGAACTCGAGCTTTTATTTAAATTGATAAGTGCTGGATGCATCGTAAGGAATTTCATGATTCCAGTCCCATAACGATTCTATGAACAATTTAAATTAGTTAAATGAAAGAAGAAAAAAAAAAGTTCTCTCTATGTAGTCCACGCCCCTATCTACACTTTCTAAAAAGTAATTATACAGTAATATATAATATAGGGTGAAAAATACTCTCGGATTATGTAATCCGTATAAGAGGTGAATTTCTTTCGCGTCACTGTACTGCGGAGACTAACTTCATCTTTGCAGTGGACACTGACTCAGAAACCACTAGTCTATTAATAAATAAATAAAATATCTCCTTGCTATTTTTCTCAACAACTCGTTACGTCTGCTGGTGCTTTGTGGCAAGCTTTATGTGTGCGCTTGAGTGTGGAACAGGCTATATATTAAAACCTCATTATGGTTTAGTTGCCTACCCCCCCAGTAAATATTTAATCAATTAAATTAATATAAACATGTGATTAGTCGACTACTTGTTGACTAGAAAAAATTGGGTAGGATTAGGGATGTAGAATATGCTCATGCAGAATATGTGCTTTATAAGCACTAATAATAAGCCCATGTTAATAACAGGCACGCTAATAAGTACCTAGTTAATAGAGAAAGTTGGTCCCTATCCTAAAGTGTTACCAAATATGGTTCAGTGATAAACATGCAAAGATGTAAGCCAATCACAGCAGCAAGGATATAAATTAAAGTCTTAAAGGAGGCACACACACTTTTAAACAGTGTTCAAACAGAGAAATGGCTAATTATTTCTAAATGATAAATTAATTACATTTATATAGTGCTTTTCTAGGCACTCAAAGTGCTCTACATTGTGAGGGGGATCTCCTCATCCAGCACCAGTGTGCAGCATCCACCTGGATGATGCGACGGCAGCCATAGTGCGCCAGAACACACACCAGCTTACTGGTGGAGAGGAGACAGAGTGATGAAGCCAATCAGCAGATGTGGGGATTGTTAGGAGGCCATGATGGTCAGAGGCCAATGGGCAAATTTGGCCAGGATGCCGAGGTCACACCTCTACTCTTTTCGAAAGATGTTCTAATATAGCCCTACAGGATACAATTAAATTCATGTGATATTGATTTTATAAAACAGTTCAGTAAACAGTTGTAATCGTGCTAACTTAGTGCAATAGCATATTTTCTCAGTGATAGATACTATTTACACTAAGTGCAAATAGCTATAGATTCTATTTACACCATGTTAAAACAGCAAGATTTTCTTCTATTTATACTTATTGCAAATAGTAGCAATTATCTGCACCTCAGTATTGTAGGACATTATAAAACAGTACGCAATAATCATGTATTGAGTGTAAATTATAATTTAAATTTAAATTATTAAATAGATGCCACCTTATTGGGACAATAAAGACCTCCCTACACCTACCCTAACCCTACCCGATACTTTATTTTCAACTTTTTGATTATTTCCTTCATTTTTATTGAAAATAAATGCCTTTCCGATGTGATATGAGATCGCATTGCAAAGGGAGAAAAATAGTTCGGCAAAAGGTGGGTTCGAACTCGGGTCGATCGCATCAAAAAGTACGCGCCTTACCATCTACGCCACTAAAACTGATATTTAATGAGCAACTTTTTTCAGTGTTGACTATTCCAATCAGACGTTGGTGGGCGGAGTTAGTGTAAATAGCCTCTGCCAACAAGGCGGGCTATTTGCACTTAGTGTAAATAGACACTCCGATATTGTTATTGGGATTTGGTTCTTTTCAGAAACATGCAGAGTGTTTCTAACGGAATAAACAGACTTTCCGAGTAGGAACATGTGGGAAAAAAATTATAGTTTTACTCATGCACAAGAATATGTATCTTAACATATTAATTCAATAGAGCCAAGTAGGCCAGTTGAACTGACCCTAGGGGGTCCGATGATCATTCCTCTCCAGCGTGTGAGGGTCATGTCTTCATCGTCTTCCAAACCCCAGCTCACGGTGCCATCTCCAACACCCTTTTGACCCTCCTCAAGCTCCTCCAGCAGCCGGAAGTTACGGGGGACTTTCACGCCTGTGAAAACAAACATTTGCTGCTGGAATAATGCTCAAAATCGACACCACAGAGTGGGGAAACAGTTCTCTAGCAGGAGAAAGGGGGAGAAAGACAACTGTGAAAAATGCTTTGATTTCAAGCACTAGGCCTAAATATTTAAAAACTGGACGAAAAGACAAAAGGTACAAGACTTGTAAATGACTATCAAATAAAAAACAATGCATATTTATAAAACTGTTGATTTAAAGATGTTGATTAGGGATGGGCGATATGGGCTTAAAAATGTATCATGATAATTTCTGATATTTATTGCGATAACGATATCAATGACGATAATTTAGGGAATCCTGTTTCTTTAGAGGAAAGTATTTTCTTTCCTATTTTTACCCAAAATAGGGTGTTGTGAGCATTACACATGTAATGTAATGACTGTTTAATTCATACTGGAAGCCGGAGGGCGCCCTTGTGCAGAAACTCCACATATGCATCACAGAAGTAATACTCCAGGAAGAAGTATCCAGTGATCGCTGTAGCGGAATAAAACGCAGACAGAGAAATTTTAACTGAGGAAACCTGAAGACAATAAACATGCGATTGCACAAAATATATGGTATCTGTGTTCTTCAAGCAATCTTGGGTATTTTTTATAAGGATAAAGTATATTTATAATGCAATGCTAATCGACATAGCCTTTATCACTGTATATAATGCTATAAAATCGTATGATTTCTGCCTTATTCTGTGATACGAAACCACGTCTGATCACAAAAATAAGTTATTTCAAACACTCAACTGTTATGAAGTTAATATGGAGAAAAATCATGTCAATAAATTAAAATATCTTTGTTGGACAACAGGTCTGTAAACGACTCGTACACATGTAAAACTGTTGCACACGTGCTGCTGTAGTACATTTACTCAAGGCTCAGACCGATTTTTGTCGCACTGTACAGCCCTATCCAAACCTGTTCCAGATTGTAGAAGGAGCTGCTCAATTTCACGTCCGCCTTCCTTCACGTCACTCCACACAGTCGCACACAGAAATATGTCAACAACTAGACTTTATCGTTATCATCGCGGGGAAGACGAATTCTTATCGTGTGGAGAATTTTTACCGGTATATCGCAAACGATAAGATATCGCCCATCCCTACTGTATATAGAAACAATATATGTTACATTTATTGCAAAATATACACACACAAATAATATTTAAATAGCACGAGGAGACTGAATCTATTATGTCATTAGCTTCATATACATTTTGGTGCAATTTACTTGTAGCGATTAAAAGACTGGATCAATAAGAGACTGGTGGAGATTTCTTTGCAGAATCACATTGTTTTTCACAGGAAATACCACTGTTAAACATAGTTATTTAAAAATGCAGACTAATGGCTTCAACAAACATATAGCATCAATTAACAACCTTGTAGCTCACAGCTGGTATGTTTTAAAGGTTTATAAATTATCATTGAAAATCACATCCACTATGAATGAAGAAAATGAATGGCATTTTTACTTCCTGCATAACACAAGAGAAAATGATATGAAAATGAAATTTACCAAAAAGGGTAAATTAACAATAACAAGCACGTGCATACAATGTGGAAAAGTCATGTTTTGTTTTTTAAAGGGGTCATATGATGCGATTTCAAGTTTTCCTTTCTCTTTGGAGTGTTACAAGCTGATTGTGAATAGATAAGATCCCTGAAGTTTCAAAGACTAAAGTCTCAAAACCAAAGAGATATTCTTTATCAAAGTTAAGACTCTGCCACGCCCCCCTAAAACGGCTCGTTCTAACACGCCCCCACATATCTACCTCACTATGTGGAAATATTTGCATAATGCCGCCCAAATGTGCACGCAGAGAAAGAAGGTGTGGTTTCAGTAACCAGAGTTAGTGTTGAAGCAGCATGTCAGGGAGATGCTGTGTTTCAGTGCGAAAGCAAAAGCACTTTATTTGGCCTTCCAAAAGTAGATGCATTTAGGAATCTTTAAGATGACTTACAACAGAACAGCAATGCATTTTATGGACGACCATTTCGTGAACCTAGGAGAGGAGGTCATTCTGACTTTGCTATGACAATCTGGCGCTTCTGAATCAGCTACTGTTTTGTTATTAGTTCAAGTATTTGCTATTGACTGTTCAAATGCGGAGTTTTGAGCATCGTGTGTGTGCACACGCACGAGCGCGAGAGAGAGAGAGAGAGAGAGAGAGAGAGAGAGGTGTGTGTGCATGCGTGCGTGCGAGAAAGAGAGAGAGAGCGAGAGAGAGAGATCACAGTGGAGTCAGCTGTCTTAACCGTGGCTTGTGTACTGCAAACACATACCAGCTTCATCACTGTGTCTGTCATGCGACTCTGTTCCCCTTTCTGGTTCTGTCTTTACATTTATTTTGAAAGCTGAAGCTTGCGATTATGGTAAGGGGCGTTACATTTCCGACGGGTGCTTGCGGTGTTCGGCCAATCACAATGCACTGGGTCAGCTGGCCAATCAGAGCAGACTGCGCTTGTCGGAAGGAGGGACTTTGTAGAAAACGAAGCGTTTGAGAGAGGACCTACAATAATGTACAGTATTTGAAAAATAATGTGTTTTTGAACATTAAAGCATGTCAACATATTCTGCTACACAAAATAATGATCTTTAAAAAAAAGCATCATATGACCCCTTTAATATATTTCAACAGAAGTGGGCTTTAGTTAAGGAATGGAAATGAATAAATGATAAAACAGTAAGACTAAATGTACTTTACATTTTCAACAAGAGGTCCGCAAAGGAACTGACATTTTTAATGTTAGTTATTGCGTGTAAACGGAAGACATTATGAAATGTTAGGGTTTTTAACATCACTAAAGTCAATGGTCGTGTCTTAAATTTGCGAGCTGCCTACCTATACGGCATCTTGGCAAACATATTCTTAAATCCTCACGAACTGCCAACAAAGAAAGCACGTTTAAAACATTAACGAAGTTCACTGGCACGGAACGCGCCTGTGCTGCAGTCTAGCTAGCCAGCCACACGGTTCTGAGACACGGCCAGCGTATTGTGTTGTTTCTCTATCGTGACGCTGCAGTTGAATAAGCTACATGGCTAACCAACGGAATAGTCAGATTATATTAAAACACCGTTGTACTTTAATCCATACACATTAGGAGCGATGTATATGGATCTTAAACTATTTAAGACAGACTCAAACATAAGCACCATCGACATTAAACGCGAGAAATGTCACTGATTTGACAAGCTAATGCTGTGCAAACACACCCACACGCATACTGAGACTCTAAACACAGCAACACGAGCGAATACTTCAATGAAAGTATACCTCTTCCGCGTTTTAACATTTCATAACACTCATTTTGGATACGAAAGACAGAAACGATCTAATACAAAGGCAGTTTTTTATAAATTTACCTGATCCGGCGGCGGCCGCCATCTTGTTGCTCAGCAGCGGGGACGCGCCAACAGTGAACAACCGCCTCATGAATTATGCATGTTAATAATCAGAGAACCTGGACACTGAAGTTCACTCCAGTGCCTTTATTACTCTTTATATACTCCTGAATCTGTGGTAAAGTTAGTTCATGTTCTTCAGTACATGTAGTAAATGTCATCATACATTAATTGCTGATGTGTGTGTAATTTTGCTTTTCATGTTCATATTATTTTTATTTTATTTAGGCTATTTATTATTTGGTAGAGTATTTGAAAGTCAAGAGTAAAAAAAAAAAAGAAGAAAAGTGCCGCGTAAGAGAAGAGGTTGTATGAAAAGAATTATTCAATTTAATAAGATTTTACTTTTTTTTCTTTTTTTTTTTTTTTAAAGCAGGAGGCTATAGTGTAGAATAAATACATAAATAGAACAAAGCAACGTTATAGGAAAGAAAATCGAAAAAGAAACAGAATAGAAAAAGAACAGGGAATACTAGTTTTAGCGGGTCATTTTTGTAATAAAGAAAAAAAGGAGATAGAGATAGAATCGAGAGTATTAGTTCTAGAGGGTCAAGTTTTTTAATAAGTAAAAAGAAAACAAGTAGAATAGAATAGAAATAGAATATAGAGTGCTATTATTAGAGTGTCAAGTGTAGATGGAAGAGATGTGTCTTAGCTGTTTCTTGAAGATGGCTAAAGACTCAGAGTCAGTTTTTGATTATTTTGAAATCTGCATTACTGGTCTAAAATTGCGAATATATTTGATCATTATATGACTGTAGGCCTAGTCGTTGTTGTTTTGTTTGATGTTAATGCATGCAAATATGTCAGCTTAGCAAAAGCACATACAAAAAGTGCAGTAAAAAGTAAATGGGTCAATCACGAGGGTCAAAGTCCTGCGTTTAACTCCAACCTGTGCCAACACATCTGCCTGAAAGTTTTTTGAAGACCTGCTTGACTGGTTTAGGTGTGTTTAATTAGGGTTGGAGCTGACTGCAGGACAGTGGCCCTAACATTCAGGATTGAACATTCCTGGTTTATTTTATTTGATTATTTATTTATGTTTTTTGGGGATGATTTGACGGATTTCTTTCTTTCGTTTTCCTTCTGGAGAGTCTCTATGCCATTTTTTTGTGAAAATCAAAAAAACAGCCAAGAGTTGAGGCGGAAATGGGAAAACTTTGAATCAGCAAACTAAATTCACATGTTATCACCACCTGGTGTCAGTAAAATCTCTCTGCTCTTGCTTGGTCTCAGTGCTTTTTGGTCAAGAAGATTCTTTTAGGGCAGAAGACGCAGAAGAAGAATACAATCTGATCAAATAAAGTGAAAGGAATTCTTTTAGATTATAAAGAACTTTTGAAGATGTTTGTGCTCCATGGCTCTTCTGCTCTTGCTCAAGATGGTTGAGTTGCATGCTCAAACCATGGAGGGCATAACTAAGTGTGTTCATTCAAGTTCATTATTGAGTGTTTTCACTAATTAGCATATGGAATGCAAATTAATATCAGTAAAGCAGAGGTTAACGAGTCAGAGGAGCACTTAATTCTGAGTTGTGGGATGCATGGGACAGAGAGAGAAATGCATGAACGAAAATTAAATGATACCCTCATTATTATACAATATACTGCCCTGTTAATCATATTGTTAATCAACAGCTTGGTACATTTCCTTGTTGCTCTTGGTCTTTGTGGAGACCTGTTAAATGTTTTTTTATTTTTTTGAACAAACAAAAATAAACTCAACTATTTTCTGCAGTTCTCTGTGATCCTTGGAGAGTCTTTGGCCATTCAAACGATCCTCCTCGACTTGCTTTAAAGGTCCCATGGCATAACAATTTCACATTATGAGGTTTTTTAACATTAATATGAGTTCCCCTAGCCTCCCCCAGTGGCTAGAAATGGCGATAGGTGTAAACCGAGCCCTGGGTATCCTGCTTCGCCTTTGAGAAAATGAAAGCTCAGACGGCCCAATCTGGAATCTTCCCTTTATGTCGTCATACGGGGAAAGGTTCCCCCCCCTTTCTCTGCTTTGCCCGCCCAGAGAATTTGGCCCGCCCATGAGAAAATGAGATACTACCATGCGAGGCGAGCGCAATATTTTTTTTCCTCAAGAGACATCATGCGAAGCATGGCAGTTGCCCCGCCTCTCTCCTCCTCATTAGCATTTAAAGCTACAGACACAGAAATGGCACATCCTAAGGAAAGCTCATTGCGGGACTGGCTCGTAGAGGCTAAAATTTTCCACCAAGGCTGAATTTCGGGAAAGAGACTTCAGATACAGTACTAGGGATCACTTAGGCCTATATAAAAGCATCCAAAAAGCAGCATGTCATGGGACCTTTAAGACAGAATAGACCCACATCCTCTTCCAGGCAGATTTGTAACATTTTCTGTTGATTGGAAATGTTTGCCCTGATGGTGGAAATGGGAATTTTTAATGCTTTAGCTCTTTTCTTATAGCCATTTTCTAATTTATGATGTTCAACAATCTTTTGCAGCACATCAGAAATATATTGGTTGATTTTACTCAATGATTAAGGGAATTTGGCCTTTGTGTTCCCTCATAGTCTATGGAGGACGAAACCTGCAAAAACAATAAATAAATAAATACACAAATTCTTGTTTAAATACATATAGAAATAATGAAACATCATTTGACCTCATGATTCTCATTTGCTCTGACATGCACTGTGAGCTGTAAGGTCTTATATAGACAGGTGTGTGGCTTTCCTAATCAAGTCCAATCAGTATAATCAAACACAGCTGGACTCAAATGAAAGTGTAGAACCATCTCAAGGATGATCAGAAGAAATGGACAGCACCTGAGTTAAATATATGAGTGTCACAGCAAAGGATCTGAATACTTAGGACCATGTGGAAATAAAGAAATTCGTAAATAAATACATAAATGTGAAAATAAAGAAAAGTGGAAATAAATGTATACGTAAAAGAAAAATAAATAAATAAATATGGGAAAATTAAAAAAAAAATACATAAGGAAATAAAATTATAAATAATCATTTTTGCTTTTTTAACTTTTCTTTGTATATTTATTTATATAGTTATTTATTTATTTATATTAGCTTTTTTACATTTCTTTCTTTCTTTATTTCTAATTATGTCAGGGATGGCATTCCATACTGTTTCACAGGACTAGTATGGAGGACGAAACCTGCAAAAACAATAAATAAATAAATAAATACACAAATAAATAAATAAATGTGTGCATAAATACACGTATTCTTGTTTAAATACATAAATAAATAATTATACATGTGATGAAAGTAGGCAAATAAATAAAATAAATTGGTGGACAAATGGAAAATGTTTAAGGAAATGCTAAACTCATCCTATTTATCTTCCTTTGAGCGCTCGTTTATTTCTGAATGTAGTTCCACATTTATTTTTCCTCTGCACAACATGCTAATGAGAGGGTGTCAACCATGGACTTGGTCAGGTCTTGTGATAGCTGGGGGCGTGGCTTTCCCGCTGACAGGAGATGCATGGTGTTAATCCAGTATGGGCTACGTAAAGTCACTTTTTCCGTTCAACAGAGCATGATGCATAAAAAACTGAGCTGTATTGTCTGTACAGTATCTGTGACTTTACAAACGACCCAACAAAATGGCCAGTGTCGTTTCCTGACGTCATTTTTTGTAACCCGATTGAGTGTCCAGCTAGAGACAACTGTAATATCAGTATCCCATGGTCAACGTGAGGTGACTGGTATGAAGTGGTTTAATCGAGGAACAGACAGTTTTTTCCCATTAGTTATCAGAACAGAAAATACAGGTGACAAAAGTATGTTTATTAAGCAAATAACGGTTCTGTATTGCAATTAAGAGCTATGTAAGCGTTCATATTTTACATTGGCCACTTAAAGCTCTCTCATGATTATAACTACAAACTAGCCCTATGAAAAAGTGTAAGATAATAATCAGTCCCCTTGACTGATGAAGTTAATACGCACACTGTAAAAAGTAATCACTGAATCTACTTAAGAAAAGCGAGTAAACATAACTGATTTTTACAAATTTGTTGAATTTACTTAATTACACTGTGTAATGTGAACTTTCAGGTGGATGCAATAGTTAAACTAAACAACTTTAGTAAACAGTACTTAAGAGCATCTAGTTTGTTGGATTAAATCCCACTATGTGCCCTAATAACTTTAGACCAGTAGGTGGAGGAAGGTTAGTTTAAACAAAACATCACCAGAAGAAGACAACGAAGAAAGGGTAACAAAATTTAAATATATAGGTCTGTGGTTTGATTCTAAATTAATGTGGAAAATCCATATTGAACAGTGAGTTAGGTATGGCTCTAGTCCTCAGCTCAGGGATCACGCTCAATAGGCCGACTGACTTCTCTTCATCATAGTCCTAGAAACAAGAATACA
>NW_015506867.1:0-311 GCF_001515645.1 Sinocyclocheilus grahami | reverse complement strand
TGATGCCTCCTTCTATCCTGAATCTTTGAAACATGCGCTGTATGCGTTGAAAGTGAAACCTAAAAACACAGCGTGCATAAGAAAGCGATTGCACGTTTTCGCGAGCTTCAGCAAATGCACGCGATCACAGATTGCACACTTCCCAGCCGAAACAACCCCCCACGAGAAATTGAAATAATAACCCGTGATATAAGATTTTGGCCATATTACCCATCTAAATCATTCATCCCATACTATCAACAGGAGCGTCATGTAGGTTACAATTCTTGTGCTTCGTTTGGGCACCACAAGGTGTCACTGTGGCCTCAAAG
>NW_015506866.1:165519-166346 GCF_001515645.1 Sinocyclocheilus grahami | reverse complement strand
GATCAATTCCATGCGATATAATTAAATCTAGCGTATGATTAAAATCATACATTATAAAACACCAAAGTAAAGGTAATTTATTATAAAGAATGATGCGCGAACACGATATTTGCCAGAAAGAAGTCTGTACAGTTTGGAAACAGTAGATGTAGTTTGTGTTTGATTTATAAGAGTGATTTCAGTCTTTGACGTGAGTGGACTGTAAAGAAGCCTTGATCTGCTCTTTCTCTCCTCCTCAGAATGTGCCCATCTGCTGCTGGCCCATAATGCACCAGTGAAGGTGAAAAACGCTCAGGGATGGAGCCCACTCGCCGAGGCCATCAGCTACGGGGACCGACAGATGAGTACGGCATTGATATACTGTTATAGTTTTTGTGAATATTTTTAATTAGATTTTTATTTTTTGTGTTTCCATTTAGAATGTTGTGTATTTGTCATATTCCAGCATTGAACAAAGAGTGACTGGTTTGTCCACGTTTTTAAAATTTGTTCAATGCTATTGTTGTAATCTGTTGGGAAGCGAGAATGCATATCCGTCGACAGAAACATATATTAGCCGAACTCTGTCTGTTTTACGTGTTGTTATTTTTAACAAGCCATAGGCCTATTACAGATGTTTTACCGAGAACCGTTACATCCCTAGTTTTTATTAAGTTTAAGTTTGTTTCGTTTTAGTTATTAAATGAATTACTTGAGTTAAATGAAAATGAGAAATACTGCTTTGGAAACTAGCTGAAATAATAATAAAAATGTAAGTAATTAAATGTATTTATGGTTTCAGTTTTTGTTTTTTGTAGTACTTCAATTTAAACAAACAAAAAAAGTAA
>NW_015506866.1:163431-164553 GCF_001515645.1 Sinocyclocheilus grahami | reverse complement strand
AGTGTCTGTCAGATTAAATCTCACTCTGGATTAAGTTACACCATCAGCGCTAATTCACTGAAAATCCTTTGAGCATTAATGTGTGTTTATCAGCTCATAACGATGCTCAGTCTGTGTTAATGAAGAGCTCGTTCAGCTAACGATCACCGGCGGCTCAGAGTTCCTGCTCACACTTTACATAGGAATCATTTGCATTGGACTGCGTATCTGCTAGAAATGCAAAACAGAGTGAAAACTTCACATACTGACATCTCACAGAAACACTGTACGGCCCTATGAAATCTCTTTGATTTAGAGATCGACCGATAATCGGTTTTACCGATATTTTTCCTGACATTTAAGTATCTTTCCATTATTGGATATCGGTTTTGTAATATCATATTCACCGATATTGAGAATTGCGTGCGAGGCTGCCATTACGGCACAACTTTACTGGGTTTACTGATTAAATTGGTTGTATTTTCTGTGATATACCTTAAAATGAATGTTTTAAACTGTATAATTATTACTTTGAGAAGTACATTCCACTGTACAACAGTAATGTATTTCAGTCATAATTTCTTCAAGTTAAACCAGTCTTTTATTTTGGCGGGTTTTAGTGAAGATATTTGAGTTTCAGTGTGTATCTGATGATTGCTTTCTCAAATGAAATGGTGAAATCACATTTTTGTGCCTGAATTCCATGATTCTGTCTGCGTTTTCCACATCACACAAATCATAGAGCCCTAATATTGAGTAGAAAAGTCCATTTGAATTCAATTTATTTGTTGCTTTATTAGCATGAAGTACTTGTGTTCATATTTCCTCTGACTCTCTGATCTTCATCATTCTCCTCATGTTGTGTTTCAGAAGCCGCCAACTGCTGATTAACTGTTATTGACTCGCCAAAGCCAGCTTTTATTGCATCGCATGTGATGATGTGAGGCATCTTAGAATTTAACATAAGCGACATAATTTTGCATAATATTAAGGGCTTAGTAGGTTGTGGAACGGAGTTATTAATTTCTCAGTGAAGATGATGATGAATCAGCGATGGTGGGTGGAGATGATGATGATGATGACACCTACAGGAGATGCAGCATATGTAATCTATATAATTAGATTTGATCTCTCCATCACTCC
>NW_015506866.1:161616-162426 GCF_001515645.1 Sinocyclocheilus grahami | reverse complement strand
AGGTTTGCTAAAATGTCAGTACTTTTGATACTATTTCAGTATTTTAATATTTCAGCATTTTGATGCTATTTCAGTATTTATATAGCATTTAAATACTTCTGATACCATTTCAGTTATTTTGATACTATTTCAGTACTTTTGATAGTATTTTAGTACATTTGATACTGTTTCAATACTTTTGATACTGTTTATTTTGATGGTATTTCAGTTCTTTTGATACCATTTCAGTAGTTTTGATACTATTTGAGTACATTTGATAAAATTTCATTACTTTTGATACTGTTTCAATACTTTTGATACTACTACAATCCTTTTAATACTATTTATTTTGATGGTATTTCAGTACTTTTCCCCAGTTTCCTCCGATGTAAGTGTTTCATTCAGAGGAATGAGCCACGTTGAGTGACATCATCACAGGCTCAACCAATCACAGCACTTTATCTTGGGGTTTGGATGTGTGATTCATTAGGCACACAGCAGCGTGGAGATGCTCGTTAGAGAGCTGCTGATTAACACAGCTCTCATTAGTGTGTGATTCCCGCTGCGGTGTTTCTCAGATGGCTCACAGTTCTTCTGTGTGTATTGATGACTTATCGATCACACAGCGTTTCCATTTTAGACTCTGGTAACCAATGGAAACACACTTTGTCTTGTCAGAATGATTCCTGTGAAGCTGAAGTTTTGGAGGATCACGCTCTGACTCTTCAACATCATTATCTTCAGGAGATTTTCTCTTTGCCTCACTGTGTCTGTATTTAAAGCAAGAGTTCAGCCAGAAATTTAAATGTGTTCACTCTCAGTCCGTCCGAG
>NW_015506866.1:160487-161088 GCF_001515645.1 Sinocyclocheilus grahami | reverse complement strand
AGCATATGTAATCTATATAATTAGATTTGATCTCTCCATCACTCCCATCAGCCGAGAGCAGCGAGACGTTCGGAAGTGGGTTGTGACCTTTGACCGGTGACATAAGAGGTCATCATAAAAGTTGGTTGACCAGTTAAAGGTTAAAAAATTAGTTCACCCAAAACTGACCATTCTGTCTTATTTACTCAGCCTCATGTCGTTCCAAACCGGTATGACTGACTTTCTTCTGTGAAACACAAAAGTAGATATTTTGAGAAATGTGTCTGAAGTTTGTGGTTCATACAGTCAAAGTCAATGGGGTCCAACGTTGTTTGTTTCCCAGTGTTCTTCAAAATACCTTCGGAAGAAAGAACGTCATCCATGTTTGGAACCACATGACTCAGAGTAAATGACAGATTGTTTTCTCTGTGTTGTGTTGAGCTGGTTATCTCTTCACTCACCTGCACTAGTTAGTTTAACTGTGAGTATGGAGCACCGGTTTCTGGATGCACAGCAGATGAACGTCACTGTTCCTCCACAGATCTGGTCTGGTTCATCTGAGCTCCTCTGGCAGGGAAACTAGTGCCCGAAGCCAATCGGAGACCGAGATTAGCACTAAAGC
>NW_015506866.1:156696-158156 GCF_001515645.1 Sinocyclocheilus grahami | reverse complement strand
TGTGTGTGTGTGTGTGTGTGTGTGTGTGTGAGTGTGTGTGTGTGTGTGAGTGTGTTTGTGTACGTGTGTGTGAGTGTGAGAGTGTGTGGAAATTGTCGTGAAATAATCTGGATCTAAAATATTATTAATATTAATGTAATTTTTTTAGAGTTCTTGAGATTTTCTTAAAAGTCATTAAACAGTAATGAATATGACTGAAATCGTGGCTTGTTTTCTATCAGGTCTGTTTTTCTGTGGCATAACATGTTGAATATGATGTCAAAATAAATAAATAATAATAATTATGTGTGTGTGTCCGTGTGTGATTGTGTGCATGTGTGTGTGTGTGTATGTGAGAGTGTGTGCGTGTGTGTGTGTGTGAGTGAGTCTGTGTGTGTGTAAGAGTGTGTGTGTGTATGTGAGTGTGTGTGTGTGAGTCTGTGTCTGTGTGTATGTGTGTGAGTGTGAGTCTGTGTGTGTGTAAGAGTGTGAGTGTGTATGTGAATATGTGTGTGTGTGTGTGAGTGAGTGTGTGTGAGTGTGTTTGTGTGTGTGTATGTGTGTGTGAGTGTGAGAGTGTGTGGAAATTGTCGTGAAATAATCTGGATCTAAAATATTATTAATATTAATGTAATTTTTTTAGAGTTCTTGAGATTTTCTTAAGTCATTAAACAGTAATGAATATGACTGAAATCGTGGCTTGTTTTCTATCGGGTCTGTTTTTCTGTGGCATAACATGTTGAATCATTTTTTTCTAAGATGTGTTGAAGTTGATTTTCTTTTCCTCAGTGCCTTTACTCTCACGGATTTTACCCTCCGACGCCTGCAAGATCTACAAACAGGGCATCAACATCCGGTACGTCTGATCAGATTCCTGCTGTCAGTCAGAGATTCACAAACACCACACTAACTAATGTCAGCTGCTTAGTGAGAGTGTTTAACCGTTTGATTGACCGCAGACAGTCAGCTGACACCAGGCTGATTTATAGTTCACTGAAACTGTAAGAAAAAGTTTGGTGTGAAATACAGTACAATACAAGTGAAATAAAATATTTAAAAAAAAACTTCAATAGGAAGAAAAAAAAAAAAAAACATGGCATTTATTATTTGCATATTTACTTTTTTGTTTGTTTTTGCATAATAAAAAACTATGTAAAATGTGAAAAAACAATACATTAAAAAAGCATTTTTATTAAACATTTAAAAATAATTATTTTAAAATATTTAAAAAATGAATACATTTAATACATAATATAGCTGGATATAAAGCAACATTTACGTTTGGTCCATGCTTCTGAATACAATTAGATTTTTGGACTTTAGTATTAAAAGATTTGGGCACCTCTGGTTTAAAAATAATAATAATAATAAATAAAATGTATAATAATGTGTCTGTCTGTGTGTGTGTGTGTGTGTGTGTGTGTGTGTGTGTGTGTGTGTGTGTGTGTGTGTGTGTGTGTGTGTGTGTGTGTGTGTGTGTG
>NW_015506866.1:133284-155666 GCF_001515645.1 Sinocyclocheilus grahami | reverse complement strand
GTTTGTCTGTGTATGTGTTTGTCTGTGTGTGTGTGTCTCTGTGTGTGTGTATGTGTGTGTGTCTCTGTGTGTGTGTATGTGTGTGTGTGCTGTAGTTTGGACACTACACTGATCGACTTCACCGATATGAAGTGTCAGCGAGGAGACCTGAGCTTCATCTTCTGTGGAGACGCCGCTCCCTCCGAGTCCTTCGTGGTTCTGGACAACGAGCAGAAGGTTTATCAGAGGATTCATCACGAGGCACGTGCTCCTTCAGGACACACAGTCATATACACCTAGGATGGCTTTAGGGTGAGTAAATCATGGGGTCATTTTCATTTTTGGGTGAACTGTCCCTTTAAGGCCTTAACAACTCTGCAATCAGAGCAGAAAGTCTTAAATGTAGTGTCATAAATCCTGCAGAAACCCGATTCTGGTGATGTTGTGTTCATTCAGGCTGATTATTATTTCAGGTGTTGTGACTGCTGTTGTTTTTTTCACTGGTTGCTGACAGCAGTTGTTTTCCGCATTTATAAATCTGGGTCGGACACATTATTCCGCGTGTGGAGCGCTGGACGTTTGCCAGCCGTCTGTGCAGATTATGTTCATGAGCGCTGACTGGATGTGCTCAGGCGGGACTTTAGCTTCAGGTGCCGTCGCTTCAGACTGTGAGAATCTCACCGACGTTAGAAAGCTGCTTCTGACTGTTTCCACTGAGATGAACCACTGGCTGCTGGACTGTAACTCCGTAATCCCACAATGCCATGCGTTAGCAGCGTTTTCTCTTGATTTCATGGAATAGTTCACCCCAAAATGGAAATTAGCTGAAAATGTGCTCACTATCAGTTCATCAGAGATCAGGATGAGTTTGTTTCTTCATCAGGTTTGTAGAAATGTAGCATTGCATCAGTGTCTCACTGCAAGTGAATGGGTGCCGTCAGAATGAGAGTCCAAACAGCTGATAAAAACATCACAATAATCCACAGCACTCCAGTCCATCAGTTAACATCTGGAGAAGACAAAAGCTGAAACTAATCCAGCATTAAGACGTTTTTAACTCAAATACATTGAGTCTATAATCCATAATAACTCTTCCTCCAGTGAAAAAGTGCATCTGCTGTTGTCTCTCGCATCAAAATCCAGCCACATATTAGTTTAGAGCTGTTTAAACGCTGCTTGATCTGTGCAGATTTCTCTCCTGATTCACACCAGAACACTGACTCACTGGAGGAAGAGTTATTATGGATTATAGACTCTGTGTATTTGAGTTACAAACGTCTTAATGCTGGATTTGTTTCAGCTTTTGTCTTCTCCAGATGTTAAAGGGGTCATCCTATGCCCATTTGATATAAGTTGATATGATTCTTTAGGGTATTAATGAAAAGTCTATAACATACTTTGGTTAAAATTTCTCGATGGCAGTGTAAAAAACACCCTTTTTAACCCTGTCAAAATCAGCTCTGTTTCTAGTCCATGCTGCTTTAAATGCTAATGAGCTCTGCTGGCCCCGCCCCTCTGTTCTGTGGGTTGACGAGCAGACAGTAAACTTCAGCCGTGAAACTTGCTAATTAGCACATTATTAGGAAAGGCGATTTGCAAAGATTCATAAAAAACCCTTATACTCACTTCTTGTGTAGATGAAGCTGGATCACGAATGATTCACGCGAACATAGACGCATTTATGCAGATTCCTCTGGGGCATTCCTCTGTGTCTTCAGCGGCTCAGATGTCGGGAGTAAATGACTGCTATGTTCATTATTACATCCAACAACAGAACACCTCAATCTCTTAATCGGAGACGTTCTTGTCTTCCACCACACCGGAGTCGACACAATGGCGGACTGATGACAGCCACTCAGGGCGGAGCTAAGGTAAGACGGCCCTGTCAATCAACTACCGTGGGAGGGGCCTGTGCAGAACTACGTCATTCTGACAGGAACCTCAGAACAGCCTGATTTGAGAAAGGGGATTTAAAAAAAAAAAACTAAGTGGATTTTTATCATTATAGGATGGTAACTGCTATGTTCATTATTACATCCAACAACAGAACACCTCAATCTCTTAATCGGAGACGTTCTTGTCTTCCACCACACCGGAGTCGACACAATGGCGGACTGATGACAGCCACTCAGGGCGGAGCTAAGGTAAGACGGCCCTGTCAATCAACTACCGTGGGAGGGGCCTGTGCAGAACTACGTCATTCTGACAGGAACCTCAGAACAGCCTGATTTGAGAAAGGGGATTTAAAAAAAAACACTAAGTGGATTTTTATCATTATAGGATGGTAACACATTTATGTTCAAACAACAACAGAAGTGAATTTTGTATCTGATGACCCCTTTAACTGATGAACTGGAGTCTTGTAAAACTGAAGTGTACTGACTTTAACTCTCAGAGGATACTGTTCATGAGAGCTGCCGGTGATTGTAGTGTGTGGTGAGCAGCGTCCTCTGCTGGTGATGAACCGCTGATGCAGCGTAAACCCCATTCATGTCTTTGGCCTGAGAACAATAAATATAGATCATCGATGAATTGTCTATATTTGAACCTTTGTGTCTCTGTGCTCTGACAGCCGGTGAGGCGTCAGTCGCTGACCGCTCCGTCTCCGAACACTATCTCCTGGGAGGAGTACATCACCGCCGAGACGGGAAAGTACGTCAAACCTCCATCATATACTCAAACACACGGTGAGAGGAGCTGCTGGAGGCTCATGTCCTGTGTTTGCTCTCTTCTAGGGCTCCTCATCTGGGCCGAGAGCTGGTGTGCAAAGAGAGCAAGAAGAACTTCAAAGCAACTGTAGCCATGAGTCAGGACTTTCCTCTGAGCATCGAGTCGTAAGTGTCCCGCGCGGGCTCCGCAGACTCCTGGCGACGTCCATGTGGTGTTTGATGCTGATCACATCTCTTCTGACTTGTTTTACAGGCTGTTAAATGTTTTGGAGATCATCGCACCCTTCAAGCACTTTAATAAACTCAGAGAATTTGTTCAGATGAAACTTCCGCCTGGATTTCCTGTCAAACTAGGTAAACAGACACACTTTCAGCACGACCCATAAGACTTTGCTTCATCTTTGGAAAAAAATTTGATTTTTTTAATGAAACTTGAGAGGCTTCTATCCCTCTATTGAAAGAAGATCTGAAAATGTTATAAATGCCTCATAAAAGTGAATGATATGAGAGTGACTAAATGATCATTTTTGGGTGAATGATGCCTTTAATGTTAACTACTGTTAACTACCGTAACTACTGACTAGTAAAAGCAGTTTGTGTATTTTCTGCCGTTGTACGGCAAGTTGGAAACTTTATTAAAAAATGTATTTATTAATCTCAGCACTTAAACAATAGTAAATACATTAGTGAACATGAAATAACAATTATAATTATATTTTTACAGCATTTTAAATTTTTGTTAATGTTAATAAAAATAACTGTTCGAATAAACAAATAAACTGTAAACGAATACACAGTAAACGAATACACAGTAAACAAATACACAGTAAACAAATACACAGTAAACAAATACACAGTAAACAAATAAACTGTAAACGAATAAACTGTAAACAAATACACAGTAAACAAATAAACTGTAAACTAATAAACTGTAAACAAATACACAGTAAACAAATAAACTGTAAACAAATACACAGTAAACAAATACACAGTAAACAAATAAACTAAACTAATAAACTGTAAACTAATAAACTGTAAACAAATAAACTGTAAACTAATACACTGTAAATGAATAAACTGTCAAAATACACTGTAAACTAATAACCTGTAAAACTATGTAATTAAAATGTAATTAATATTAACAAAAGAACTCTTAATGTAAATCTCCGCTTGATCGTTGTGATGCACAAATAACTAGAATGGCAGTTTGATTCGTTTTATTGTAGGTGATGTTGCCTGAAGCGCTCGTTTTGCTCTTCAAGATTTTGTAAAATACTGTGAAGATGATTTAATGCAGTGAGGACACATTTGGCCAAAAAGCCGAATATGTGTTCATGTGGAGACTGAATAGTTGTCCTATGATTGGAGTGTGGTGTGTTCTCTTCCAGACATCCCCGTTTTCCCCACCATCACTGCCACCGTCACCTTTCAGGAGTTCCGCTACGACCAGTTCCACGACTCCATTTTTACAATTCCCAACGACTACAAGGAGGATCCCAGCCGCTTCCCAGACCTCTGAGCCGCTCGGCGTCTCCCTCTCCTCCCGGCCACACCAGCAGATGGAGAGGTGTAGGAAACACTCGATCATGTGGACACAGAGGGATCGTGCTGAAGTGAGTGAACCACTACATGATGAAGCTCTGGACTGAGCTCTCGCCAGAGACACGGAGCGCCGCTTCACATCTCCTCTGTAACGGGCAGGAATACGGCATTATAAATTATTACACAAGCCACGTTTTCATCTATATCTTTATTACAAACTTACTTCACTTAAAGGAAACGTGCATATTTAGGAAAGAAGTGGATGGCGATTGTATAGGATTGGAAAGCAATGTATATGTCATTTCTACACTTTCTTTGTGTAAATACCACTTCCTTCTCCAGTTCTTCTGCTTGTTGCATTATGGGAAACGGGCTTGTTCACTATCCTTCACTGTGCTTTTGCTTTCTCGCATCCTAGCGTTCACGGACCGGATGCAAATGTAGAAGTGTTTCACTTTATTTTCACCTTGATAGATGGATGTAAATACATTCGGATTTAAAGATGTTTTCCAGTGTAGGATAACTGACATGCATTATTGAGATATTAGTGTAAAATGTTACGGCGGCGAGTGTTTTATATGTGTGTTTGCACCAGCAATACCCCCCATTGGACAGTTTCCACTTTAATGTCTTTTATGTTTAGTTTTTCCTTCTCCGAAACGAGCTGCAACGCTTCCACGACCCACTACTGGCTAGTGTGGAAACTCGCTGTATTCCTTTTTTATTTTTGTTACCGGCTTCTTCTCCCTGTGTTTAATGACGTTAGATACTCTTCAGATTTGCTCCCAGATGCATTGAGCTCCCGGATGTTCAGCAGGAACCTTGTATGAACCTGCTGCACTTTTACATGACAAATTCTAATTAATAAAATGTCCACGTATCAGTCTCTTGTGGGGATTTGTTTTGGTCCGATGGTCTTTATTAGCATGCATGATATTCTAAAGGGGTGATGGATCACTTCCAGAATAAAAATCTGATGGTTTACTCGCCTCCATGTCATCCGAGATGTTCACAGAAATGAAGGTTTGTGAGGAAAGCGTTCCAGGATTTTTCTCCATATAATGGACTTCAATGGAGAGCAACTGAAGATCAAACCGGTTTCAGAGCCGAGCTCTACAGGATCCCAGCCGAGGAATAAGAGGCTCGTCTAGAGACAGTCTTCTAGATTTTTATTCTGGAAGTGAACTACTCGTAGGGGAAAACAAACCATTCGAAGTAACGTGCGGGGGCCTTGTTAAGTATAGGAGGCTAACCATGTTTTTTTTGGCGCTTTTATTACCAATTGTAGCCTATAACCACAGGTTTACTACAAATACCATGGTTAAACTATGGTTAGTGTAGCAAAACATGTTGTTTTGACCATGGTTTAACTACTACCAACCAATGCTTTTTGGTATTTTATATACATATTTGCATGCTATCTTTTTATTTTACGGCATGTTTTTGTGAAAATTATTTGGCAGTCGCTGCGCACTTCAAGGCGCTTTGGTGGACCTTAATGTTACCCGTTTAGTCAATGTTAAAAATCTCTTTAATATATCAATAAGAAAGTACGGCAGGCTTTTACTCAAGTCTTTATCACTTTATTAAAATGAAGCAAAACGAAAGGACAACCGTTTACTTTCACAAGCCGTCTGGTATAGGCTTGTAGTAGCCGAAGCCATCTCTTGCTCAATTAGGTAACAAACGATGTTGGGAAAGGACGCCTCTGGCCAGTCCGTTGGGTCGTTTGTCCAGTCACAGATACCGTACGGACAGTCCGACCCAATACGGCTCAGTTTTCATGCGTTTGTTGCTCTGTCGAGCGGCAGAAATGATTGTATGTAGGCCATTCTGAGTTAACACCATGCTTTTCCAATGAGGCGGAAAGTCTGTTTTCCACCACACTGCTGTGACGCACACCAATCAAGTCTACTATATGTGGAGATTTTAAGTATTTAAAAGTAAACATTTCCGTTTTAAAAATCGACTGGTTTGTCAGCTTTGATTTTCTCAGTGTCCTGAGCAGTGTTGGGGGTAACGCATTACAAGTTACGTAATCAGATTACTTTTTTCAAGTAACTAGTAAAGTAACGCATTACTTTGTAATTCACAAGAGAATATCGGAGTTACTTTTTCAAATAAGTAACGCAAGTTACTTTTGTTTCCAATTTATTGATTGACAGCTCTGGTGTTGCCATGGTGACAGAAATCAGATGTTACTGTAGAGCTAAAATAAATATGAATATGCGTTAATTCATCTCACTCACACACAAAAAACAACACAGATTCAGTATTCCTCAAAATGAATAAAATAATGCAACTCAGAATATGACGCAAACCATCTGTGTGTGTGTGTTTATTGCTGAAGTGTTGAAATGTCTTCTTCTGCATTCTACTGTACTTTCCCTTCAGCCTGAGGCGCATTCATTTCAATTTCGGTGTGAAAGGCTTTTATATTTGCCAGAAATATAACTTTTTTTATTTTAAAAACTAACAAGCAAGCCCTGTCCAGATTTTAAAAGTAGCGCAAAAGTAACGTAACGCATTACTTTCCATAAAAAGTAACTAACGTAATAAGTAACTTTTTTATGGAGTAACGCAACATTGTAACGCATTACTTTTAAAAGTAACTTTCCCCAACACTGATCATAACTGTTAAATTCTACAAACCGATATCAGAAAAGCAGTTAGCAGGAATTAAAATAAATAAGAATGATGAATGTGCTCGAGGCCATACTTTTCTTATTTCGCGGCTTTCTGGAATACTTGATTCTGATTGGTCAGTCGCGGAGTTAAGCGGGAAAATATTTTCAAATATTCACGCCGTCTGCACTTCAAACCGCCTCACACCAACCGTCGCCTCAGAGGATTGAGTATTAATATTTAGTATTTTAGCAGTGCCGATTGTATTGTATATTGTGTCCAGCGACTACTAAATTGTCTCTAGCAATCATTTCAAATAAGATCAAACAATTAAATACGTGTATGTAAGCACTGTTGTTGTAATTTCGACGCATAGATATTACCTCAGAAGTTAAAGAAATACGCTAGAAGCTTAAACAGTTCAGAAGTTTCAAAAATTCATTTTTATATATTTTTTCAAATCTAGATTTGTGTTGGATGTTCTCTTTGGAATGTGAAATATGGCTGTTTTATTTGTAAACATCACTCTTCTTTGGCTTATTTCAGTTAATGTGATTAATCTCTGGAGCTGACGGTGTCGTGTAAACATGACTGAAGACCAGATCAGACGAACCGATTCAATCGAGTGAGTCATTTACACTGGAACCGCTCCGAATGATTCGAACTCGTGACTCGATCATTCGGTTCACTAGCAAAAAAACTGTTCAAAAGAGCCATTCATTTTTGAATTTCGACATCGCTTGTAATAAAACTCAGAATCAGTTAAACCATTGCGCCGCTAAATGATTCACTGTTTCGAAGCGCTGCAATCGGTTCGCGAATCGTTTGATTCAGATCGGGGCTTCGGAGCGCGAATCTTTGTTCTGATTTCGTTTTTATTAAACAGTAGAAAACATCTAACCATTAAGACAGTACAGTAACAAGAAATTATCTTTTTATTATAGTAAAAGTGTAGCAACCGCGTTTTTTTGTGTCTCTATGAATAAATCCAACTAACTACATAAATGCAACATCTACAAAAAACAGATAAAAAAAAACATTTAAATGCATAGCTCTGCTGTCGAGTTAATGTAAAGAATTAGCATTTCCGCATTCGAATTACGCCCCGTTCACACCAAGGACAATAACTAGCTATTTCGATAAAGATATCGTTTTTAAAATCATAAATGTAAAAGAATAGTAAAGTCCAAACCACAGGAGAACGAGATCATTAAAATCACTTCTTACAGCCGATGAACGATAAAAACAGACAGCCAATCAGAATCCATCCTCGAGCATTTAACACAACAAACGACGTTATAATAAACGTTATCATGCGTTGGTGTGGACGCTTACATAGTTATCGCCGACAGACAGTGTGAACGAATCTTTAATCTTGTGTAGTTTAATATGTGCAAACAGCCTTGCCTCAATTTCACGCGCGCAAAAAAGCTGGCTTAAGAATTGATGCGGTTTCGAATATTTGCATCCAATTACCGCAAAAATTTAATTAAATGATCCAAATAGATTTTTTGCTCTACAACCTGAAAACCGACATTGGATAAATGTGAGTTAGTGCTTCACAACCCTCCTTGGTTCTGAAGGAACAAATAGACTAGAATTTTATATGAAGTTTTATTTTCAATTCGTAACATTGCAAACAGTACAGTGCAATCTACAGAAAAACACACTGTGGTAGATACAGCTGGACTGTCGAATGACCTGCGAGAGAAAGTTATCCAGTTCATGCGGAGCTCCACAAACGAGTTTAAAATGACAAACTAACTCAGGCTAACTATAAAAAACAAATGTAATTTCATTAAAAGAAAACAAAAAGCACGGCTTGACAATGTTATCCAAGCACTTTTAATCAGAGGGTGATTGCTTTAAATAGAAACTGCTAACAGACAGTGAATGGGTGTATTTTTCAACGGTCTACACTAAATGTACAGTATAACATCGTTCCACATCAGCCACGAGAGAAGAAACCGCTCTAAAACCGGAGAACTTCTTAAGACGAGCGTGTACCAGTAAATACAGCAGATTCTGAGGATGCGGTTTTAAAACTCGAAGGAATGAAGGAGTTTCAGACTGATCTAGAGCGGCGTCTGAACTCTACTGAACAATACACTCAAACACTGATCCGTGGGCTGCTTCAGTCGCTCATGTCCATGTCTTCGTCTTGCTGGTCTTCACTGTTTCCGTCCGACTCTCCGCGGCCCGCGTCGTCTGCGCTGTCTGCTAGCGGCTCTTTAGCCTGCGGCGACGAGGCGGCGTCCGAGTTCCTCTCGTGCTCTTCCTCGTGCTCGCTGTCGTAGCCCTGCTCCTCTTCATCGTAGTCCCTGGTCACCTGCGGAACAGAACCACAGAACTCAGAAGCCGGACTAGCACGTAAAGCGCAGCTGTTGACTGGTTAGACAGCGGTACCTTCACATCTCCCTTCTCGCTGTCGGACTTCCGGTCTCGGTCCTTGTCCTTGTCCTTGTCTTTGTCCTTGTCTTTGTCTTTGCTCTTCTTGCTGGCGGAACGTTCACTTTTGTCCCGAGTTCTCTCCCAGTCATCCTTCCTGTCTCGGTCGCGGTCTCTCTCGCGGTCTTTATCCTTCTTTTTCTCGGAGACGGCGAGCGGGACAGTTTCTTCTTGGGAGATCGTGGCTTCTTCGGTGATCGAGACGCGCTGCGACTTCTCTTGTGCCGTTTGCTGGAGGAAGAGACGCTCGCTTTCATCTGATCTAAACCACGGTAATCTACTTCCACATTTACTCATTGTGCTTTTAAAGATGCACTTGTGAAAACCCAAGGTTGGAATGACAAACTGACAGGGCCAGAGTCCAATTTTAGATTAATAAATCAAAAGTAGGGCTGTACAATTAATATTCTGCTGAAATATTAAGTCTGAAACTCAAAGGTCGTCTTAAATATTAGAATCGTTAAATGTTTATTTGATTACATTAAGATTAAATTCTATTAAATCATAAATCTAGAAATTAAAACAGAATTTCTGAAAGATAAAATATTTCATAGTGCCCTAATAGTGTAAAAATTAACTTGTTATTAAATAGTTAAAGATGTGGATTTAATTAAACCATTAAAATGCAAACCAAGAGGGAATTTTTTTTTTTTACCGAAATCACAGAATTTAGGAAAATATAAAAAGTATTTCATAAAGCCCTAAAAAATTTATTTTTGTTAAACTTTGTAAAATGTTGTTAATTTATTAATTTATAATTTTATGCCATATTAGCATCAAAGGCTATATTAATGGAAAACTCAAAAGTAACAATTTAAAACTGTCTTAACAATAATAACTCAATGAATTGTATGCAGTAATTTAACAATATATAGAAATGGATCAATTCTAATGTTTTCCTTAGAGGAACTGTCCATTAATGTAGTTTCTAAAAAATAAAAATCACAAAGGCAATTCTTCTTCTTGGGTTTACATGGGTTTGTCTTGTGTGACATACAGTCTGGTTATTACCAGGCTTGGCTTTCTGATCACTACAATTTTATTGAACCGTTAAAGCAGAATTCATAACTGAAAGCTGAATCTGGGAGGTGTTTTCATCACTCACCGGCTGGTGCTGCGGGAGCGTCTGGCGCTGCTGTAGCTCTTGGGTGGAGTTTTTGAGCGTTTTCTGTTCTTGTCATCCTTCCTCCGATCTCTACATCAGAACCAAACAAGCCGAGCGACGACAGTCATCATCAGGCTAGTATTTTCATATCTAATTAATATTAGGGCTTATTTGTGCCATCATATTTCTACAGTAACCAATCACACGATTCCGCTGAGTTTATGAATGCAGCGGCGTTCAGATGTTTTGTTCAGTGCTCTCTCGCGAATTCTCTCCTCATAAACACAGTGCAGATGTGCGTGCGATGCAAGAATAAGAGCTTTATTCATCGTACGTAGACGGCTTCACGCACTGCAACGGGATTATTCTTTGATGGTGTAAATGTTCTTTGCTCGCTTTCTGTCGCTGCTGTTTGAATAACTGAGGAAATGTAAGCATTATGGTTTTATTAAATGACTATCATTAGGGATGTAACGATTCACTCAACTCACGATTTTTTTTAATTTGAACAAAATGAGATTTAAGACTAATTATAAATTAAATGTGTCCTTTTATTATTGCTTGAACAAAATACTGCACATTTCTTTGTCAAATTGAAATATAACTAGGCCTGTCGCAATAATCAATATATAGACTTATCGCACAATATATGTACATGACCTCAATCATTTTTGGTGATGCAATATATCGCCCATTATATTTACTTAAAAATTAATGTCACCATGTTTTTTTTGCATTCCACTTGCGCCTGTGTCTTCTGCAGCTTCTCGTACATTACGTGGTGTAGTCACGAGGTGCTAGTTCACATTTAAAAAATGCTTCTACAAAAAAGAGTTTAATCTGCAGATATGGTCTTGTTTAGGGATCTGTGCCTTTGTGCATACGGACATCTGACTGCTGAGTACTAGTGATTGTGTTTCTCAGCAATAGTGTGCAGCCTTAATGTACAGAGAAAAGAAGGTCAGGGGAAAATCTCCATACAAGTTATTTGTGCATCTACTTGTTACTTTGCACTTTTTGTTAGAAAATGTTTATTTACTATTTATTCAGGTTTTTTAAGGGATCTAATAATTTCCATAATCTAAATATTCTTAAAAATTAAAAGTTTGTTGTCATTTGGAAGTGTGTTGGCCTACTTGCATTATTATGCGGTTACATTATGATTATATGTTCAGTGGCATAAAATGGTCTTTAAAATGACAATAATATCGCTTATCGCAATTATTTCTGGGGCAATATATCGCACAACAAAAAGCTGTTATCGTGACAGGCCTAAATATAACACTATAATAATATAGCACTTGCATATTATTGCTCTTTTGTTGGTTTCGATTGCTTCTATTGTCCTCATTTGTAAGTTGCTTTGGATAAAAGCATCTGCTAAATGATTAAATTTAAATATAATGTAAATAACAAAACTATATAGAAATTTTAAAACAAGCCCCAAATCAAATAAATAAGTAACACAAATAAAAGAAATCTCTTCATATAAGCAAACTAAGGCTTTGTCTGTGCTCTTAACATTTAAACTTAGAGGCAACCACTGCGTTTTAATCACGATCCAAACAAAGATGCTGCATACATGCAACACGAGCAGTTTTTAATCTAAATTAGATTGTACAATTTCGAAATTTGAAGCAAAAACAGAATGGTTTGACTTCAGTTTTGTGAAACTATGCATAAAAAATATCTGCATGAAACAGAAACAGCAGACGAGCTGAACGAGACGCAGATGCACTCTCTGCCAGCAGGTGGCGCTTAAAGCCTTTCCTTGGTTTCCGCTGTAAACAAAGCAGCGCTGCGCTTATAAACTTTAATATGTGTTATACAGAGGCAAGAGGAAAAGAAAAAATACCATCTAAGCTTTTCTAAAGACAGTAAGTTCCCCTCAGACATGCATTCATATAAACTCATACCTTTGTTTAGCATCTCAACCGATTTGAATCGTCACTCGCGGTTAATCGTTACGTCCCTAGTTATGTTAAATACAAATCCAGTCATATTAAAAATATTTTATGACGTGATATCCATATGCTACTTGACTAAAAAGATATAATGTGTAGTTGATAGATTACACTGGAGTCCGGCTATGAAACTACGCAAGTAAATAATTAAATCGGCGATCTCACAGGCTGATGACAGGACTATGGAGCATATCGCCCAACATACACCCCACAACTAACCCAGAACACATTTCACCCGCTTGAGGTGCTTTCATCCGAACTCACCTGGACCTGGAGCGTCTGCTGCGGTCTCTGGAACGAGACTTCCTCCTCCTGGGGCTCTTGGACCTCCTCCTGCTCCTGGAACGAGATCTCCGTCTGGAGCGACTCTTAGACCTCCTGCGCTCACAGCAAACTCACATCAGACCGTGACCACGCACGCATGCATCTCAGCTCTGAGCTCTGACTGAGACGTCAGCACAAACCTGTGTCTGGAGCGGGACCTGGACCTCCTGCGCCGGGATCTGGACCTGGAGCGCTTGCGTTTATCATCCTTCTTACCTGAAGAAGCACACGCTTTAGTACAGTGTTCTTTCAGATATCTTTGATCTAGCAGCTCAATCACTCACTTCCGGGCTCGATGGCAGCGGAGATCAGAGACTGGGCCTCTCTCACTCGCTTCATGGCTTCTTCGATCTCTTTATTCGAGCCGTCCGTCTTCAGTCCAGGGGTCAGATTCAGCCCCGCGGCGAGATGATTCAGCCTGAAATGATAGCAAAAGCTCAGACAGATGAGAGATCAGAATCACGAAATTCAGTCGTTAGAATGTAATTTACAGTATAGCTATGAGTGACACAAAAATGGGCAAGTTTTAGACGAATAAAGTATAAGTAGTAAAATCAAGGAGTACTCTCTATGAATATTAAACTGCAAAAGATTGGCGTTGAAATGAAATCTGCGTGCCTCTGTGTGATGGAGCAGGGCAGTATTTCACCTTTTAATTTTAGAAAACCATCATCAAACAGACTCGAAGCTCTTCACATGAAACCATCAAAAGATTGGTTTAACTTGAAATTATGAAAAATAAAATTAGTTTTGTACAATAAAAAATTTAATTAGAATTAGTAGATTACTCAAACAGCAGCAATCATTAAACTTTTTTTTTTTAAAGGAATCACATTTATTCCAAGTTTTTAAAAGTAAACCTGTTGTGCCCAAAAATAAAAATAATCATTTGATTACAAAGATTATTTAAATTGTTTTATGCCTTGATTATCAGCATTAAAACATGGAAAATTAAAACAGAATTTCTACACAAATAAAACTTTCATAGGGCTGTTATTGTAAAGATTTGATAAATATTAAAGTTTATGAATTCAATTGCTTAGACATACTTTTAATGGTTTATTTAAACCATCAAAATGTAAAAAAAAAATAAAATTAAAAACAGAAAACACGAAATTTGGGAAAATAAAACTACATTCAAGGAAAATTGGATTTCATAGGGCCCTACGTTTTTTAGTTAAACTTAATAAATTGTTAAATGTATAATTTCAATTAACTAGATATGTTTAAATTGTATTTACCAATAAAATATAATCCAGAAAAGTCAAAAAGGGGAGGGGGAAAAAAAAACTGGGATTTGGGAAAATTCTAACTGATTTCATAGAGCCCCTGATGAGTAAACGCTTGATACTGATGGACTTACTTGGGGTCTATGGATGCCATAAGCTTCATAAGCTGCTCAGCTGACAAAGACTAGGAAGAAAAACACATCAAGCATGAGTAAAAATCCTTCTACTGAAGGTTTGGAGCAGGGCCATCGATGATGGAGCCGAAAGGCGTCAAACCTGAGTGTTTATATTGGGCGCCGCCAAAGCCAGAGCTGCCATGGGGTCCAAGTTTGGCCCTCCAAGACCTAGAGGAACGCCGCCGATCTGAGGAGACAAAACATCAGCATCATTACAGCAGCCATGTTTCCATCCACCTATTGTTTGCATAAATTTTAAAAAATGCGCTGAAAAAAACAAAAACAAACTTATGCGCTCATTTGAGTAGGATAAACTTTATCCAATATGAAAAAACGCACAAACTACGACGGAAACACATTTACTGAATAACTCGCTTTTTCATGTGCACTGAAAAAGTTATGTGACTTTGCGCTATGAGATAACTTTGACCAGCGGACCGATCTCGTTCACAGCATCTGAAGCGTTACGGTCATTCTAAAATGCCGGAGCAAAGTCTGCCGTCAAAGTATTTCTGTATAATTGTCTTACACGACTGCGCTCACAAATAACAGGCATCCGCCTCCGAAAGCAATGACTGCATTTATCGTTTCGTCTGCTCGCTCCGAGGCACAAGTCATTTATCATATATCAATTATTTCTATCCTATTTCAGCACTTTTGCTGCCATTTCAATACTTATTTAGTACTTTTGGTAATATATCAGTATTTTGATAATATTTCAGTACTTTTAATACCATTTCAGTATTTTGATACTATTTCAATCATTTTTATCCTATTTCAGAACTTTTGATACTATTTAGATACTTTTGATACTATTTCTTTACTTTTGATACTATTTTGTTCTGTGAGTCGTTGGATGGAAACGATGTTTCATGCGATATTCCAGTTTTGCACATAAGTTTAATTTGAATCTTTGTATGGAAGCATAGCTAGTGCAGAGCGGCCGATGGTCTCTGGTTACACCGATTGACACTCACAGATGGCATGGGGTTGGGCGTCGGGAGGAGCCCGCCTCCTGGCAGCAATCCTGCGACGGCATTGGCTGGAGCCAGCAGCGACAGAGCCTTGGATTCGTCAGGAATCACTCCTGCAGGACGGAAACGGCACAATCAAACCGTGCCACGCTTCTCGCGCCACACATAGACAGACCCACAAAGTCAAACTTTCTTTTTACATTTGCACTGACATCAGTACTCGCTTTGTCAGCGGAAGCTAACACATGAGGTCCCTTAACAAAAGCATCAAGTGCACAATACTACAAGAAAAGGAAATGACACTAGACACACTGCCAAGATGTTATCACCTGAACTTGATTTTTTAAGTCATGAACCAAATGTAAGCAAGCACAGCCGGATCTCCACTGGGATGTGCTCTCAAGTTTCATAAGTTGTATAAAGAACAAGCGATTCAGGTCGGCTGCTTCGCTATAAAGCACACAGAGACATCAAGATAGACAAAACAGTTTATGATTCGGGTGTCAGCATCAAATGACAGTTCATCAATCCACTGATGGCATGACTTACCATTACTAGTGCAAATAACATTGGCTTACGGGGCTTAGAGAGCTAAAGCTGCCGTTACCTGGTCTAAAACAGAATCCTATGGCATAAACTTCCAGCAAAAGTCCATTTTAAATTAAACTCTAGACTGTGTGTCAAATGCTGAAGAGGAAAATAACTAGAGTTAAATGACAATGAGCGTTTGGTGAGTGCATGGATTCCTTTGGGCGAGCGCCTCTGAAATTAATATTTCACTCCAAACGACACAATCATCACACACACACACACACACACACACACGAGAGAGAGAGATAGAGAGAGAATACGAGAGAGAGAGAGAGAGAGAAACAGGACAAGCTGCAGAAGACAAAACTGTTGGGTGGCATTTTCTGCTGGGCCTGGTTTACAGGACTTGCAGAACCAGGGAAAAGAACTGGAAAACACAACAACAAAAAACAGAAACGACCGTTAAAAAGCTTCTCAGGCCTTTTTCAGTCATGTGGAGAGGAACAAAACACATTCTAGACCTGATTCTTACTCAAAAAAAAAAAAAAGCTGAAAATATTAAAGGGAGGTTGGAGAAATATTACAATCGCACAGGATAGCCCTATCATTACGCGCTGTGCTTAACACTCATGCATAATGCGCTATCTTACCGTACTTTATTAGCATGCATTGCAGAAACATTCTTTCAGCCTAAACATTAGTGCTGTGCAATGAATAGAGCGATCGATCTTTGTCTGTGAGCTCAGATGGAGACACAAGAGAGAGGATAATAGTTTACAGCAGGGAAACACGTGGGCCGGTCTCGATTATTTGTCTACAGGGTCACTCTCAGACATCTGCCGGCTCTGCAATTGCCTTGTTCACTATAAAAATCACACACACAAATGACAAAGAGAAAAGTTTAACAAAAAAAATGGATCTAAATGAGTTAAACATGAGCTCCTGCCACTCAGGCCTCATTCCCCATTGATATTTCTGAAATATACACCTGTATGACGGCCACTGGGGGTGCGAAGGGATCGATCACATGAACGTGAAGATTGGAAAAGAGCGGCACAAACCTTCGGCGAAGGGGACGACGATCAGGGCTCGGTCCACGAACACCGTGTTGGTCAGATGCTGGGAAACTCCGACTGACTCCGGCTCGTGGAACTTTACAAAACATACACGTGAAGTCACAGGCAAGGGAGAATCACTGAAAGAAAATATAGATGCTTTTGCGAGATGTACACACAACGATCAACAACACCTCCTGCAGTCAAACAGTCACGCTTCAGGCAAATGCGCCAGATCCGGCTCGGGTTTAGATCCACCAGCGGCCTACCTTCGCTGCAGATATGACCACGCCAGATGTTTTTCGATGGGTGAAAAACAACAAAAGCACAGAACAGAAGTTAGCTAGTGGAGAAGCCTACATACTGCCTGATGGTGGAGCAGAGAAATCAAGACACCAGGCCTGGAAACAGCATGCATGTGTGTTCCTAAGCCTAAAACAGGGCTTCTGCGGGTTTCAAGTAAACACTGAAAGCCTTTAATGCGTTTTGGCAGGTCATTTACACGCTGAAAACGCAAGCTTTAGAAAACGGGTATCAAAGCGCAAGTGTTTGAAAACGATTCCATTGTTGTCTTTACGTAAACTACGTGAAAACACATGCATATGTGTTCAGCCTACAGGCGTTTCTTTAAAAAGTGACGTCGCCACCTACTGGCCTGGTGTGCATAATACTGCGTTTTCAGGCGTTTTGGTGTGAACCGGGTTCGTTTTGCCAATGCTGTCGTCCGTACGTGAAACTTTTCAAAAATGCAAATGCATTTTTAGTACATTGCTGTTGCATTTACGACCAAGTAAATAAAATGTACGGAATAAATTGAATACAACACGATACGTCAATATGATGTCTCTTTAAAGTTTGAAAACACAACGTAAAAGCAATCTCAATTACTTTTTAAGAAACTGTGATTTGACCTTCATCCTGCTGAGCTCCATTGAAGTCCATTATATGGAGAAAAATCCTGGAACGTTTTCCTCAAAAACCTTAATTTCTTTTTACATCTCGGATGACATTGAAGCGAGAAAATTACCAGATTTCTATTCTGGAAGTGAACTACTCCTTTAAAACGTGAATTTCTCTATTCCAAACACTATAATTAGAGATCGACCGATATATCGACTTACCGATATTTTTCCCGATATTTAAGCATTTTACAATAATCGGATATCGGTTTTGTAATATGGGATTCACCGATAAACGCCACCATCTTGTGGATGTTTTGAGAATTGCGTGCAGGATCGCCATTGCAGCGCGTCTGAGGGCAGACGAGACAACAACTGCGTGCACAGGTACTTGATTTACTGTAGTTAGTAAACTTTATTTAACATTAACGCACAAATTAGATGCATTACATAAATGCCTGATATGCAGTTCATGCAGCTTGGCTCGAAGAAATAGAGTCACGTAAAACTTTGCGTGAATTAAATAATATGCAGCCATGGCTGAGCGCATGTTGGAAATAAAAACGCTAAATTTACTTCTCTCTCTCTCTGTTGTAGCACGCATTTCATAATCTAGAACGACAAAAACATTATTAGTAATTCTGATATAACATGCCAGTTGAGAAATGCAATAAAACACGATGTTCTGCGTTACATTTCAATATTCCAGAGAACATTATCCAGTGAATTATTCTTCACTCTTTAGCCGATTAAACAGCTTATAAACCTACTAAAACTGTAGTTTAAAATAGTTGATACGACTCCTTTCCTTTATTTATTTTCTGCATTTGAAATCATTAGACCGTCTACATTTATTTTGCTTATTGTTAATATTAGTGTTGCTGCTGATGCTTTAAATAAAATGTTTTTTATTGTAACGTGAAGATTAAATTTAACATGAAAGACTGCTAATTTTCAACACTTTTTTAAAGATGGCTGAAAGGAGGAAAAACCAAAGTGAAGTATGGACTTACTCATTTATTTACTTTATAACCGTAAATATCGGTTCTGGATATCGGTTATCGGGCACGCAAATAATTAGTATCGGTTATAAAATATCAATATCGGTCGATCGTTAACTATAATGCGCAAGTAACTTTTACTGTACCTTTGAAACACTGCCCCCCCATTGGCAGATTCTTGTTGTAATCATAAACCCACTTCATTACGTTCAGTTTCTCATAAAACAAAACTTAATATCTTAAATTTTACATTTCCAGTAAATGCGTCCTGATTTAAGGATGCTTAGATATCCATGCAGCGCACGCAACATTTAATGCTTTAATAAGGACTCAAGTCTTTAATTTGTTGAAGGGAGAATTAAAGCTACAGAAACCCTGCGCGTGTGACGTCATCGCGTTGCGTAAGGCGTGACGCACGGCGCTTCATACTGTAAAACAAGCGCATCAAACATCAGTTATTAGCTCATCCACGATAGACTAGATTACGAATAACGTTAGTTGATCGAGAGCGAGTGAGAATAACGAGGTAGTTAGCGATTGGGCGGGTTTTGTTGAGAAAATCTGGCAACCCTGGCGGCGGCGTGTTTAGAGTTATATTCAATCGGGATGAATAGACAGATATTCGCTATTGTTTTATAGAAGATCTACAGCGCATGCGTGTATACAGCTCTCTCCTTATTAAACACACGTATCTGGATGTTTTGAAGACTTTATACTCACTCTGGAGGAAAGAGCCGGAGCTCGTCGATGGTTCCGATGAAGCCGAACAGGGTTCGCATCTGCTCCGCGGTGCTGCTCGGCGACACGTTCGTCACCTGGATCACACTGGTGCTGGACGTCATTGTGGCGAACGTTAATCGAAAGGCATTTAAATCCGTGCGGTAGAAGCGCGAGTTCTCCTCAGCGAACCGAATCAAGCGTCTCCCTCGCGGCCTGCTGCGGTCTAATGGCGCGTGCTCACTAGAACATGGCGGCGCACGGGGGCCGATTTCAAAATACAAGTCCTCGTGACGCGCTGTAGACGCGTTCTGTTTCAGCGCACAGGCCTATGGAGGACGAAACCTGCCAAAACAATAAATAAATAAATGTGTGCGTAAATACACGTATTCTTGTTTAAATACATACATAAATAATTAAACATGGGATGAAAGTAGGCAAATAAATAAAATAAATTGGTGGGCAAATGGAAAATGTTTTTTTTTTTTGTCGCATTTATTTTTCCTCTGCGCAACATGCTAATGAGAGGGTGTTAATTATGCAAGAGTAGGCGGATCGTGAGCGTTTGCATGCGCATTAACTTCATCAGTCAAGGGGACTGGTTATTATCTTACACTTTCTCATAGAACTAGTTTTGTAGTTATAATCATGAGAGCGCTAAATCATAAAAGATTTTAAGTGGCCAATGTACAATAGTAATGCTTACATAGCTCTTAATTGCAATACTGAACCGTTAATTGCTTAATAAACAGTTTTGTCGCCTGCATCTGATAACTAATGGGGGGAAACGGTCTGTTCCTCGATTAAACCACTTCACAGCAGTTCTCGAGGATGTATATGAGCCTCTGTTTGTACAATAATACATTGAGAATCAGCTGAGATGTACCCTTGTGTTGTGTATGTCACTCATTTGGTTCTCCCGCCGTAAAGAGAGAGAGATCGCTGCAGATCGACTTGGTTGCAGAAGACTGTTTACTGAGCATAAACATGATCTTACACGTACCGAGCCGGTAAAACCATCCTAATAAACACTAGCGGCCATCAAAAGAACGAGCCCTTATTCCACGGATAGCGTGAATAATCTGACGATGACCGTGGGATGCTGATATTACAGTCGTCTCTAGCTGGACACTCAATCGGGTTACAAAATCTGACGTCAGGAAACACCTCTGGGCATTCCGTCGGGTCGTGTGTGAAGCCACAGATACTGTACGGACAATACGGCTCAGTTTTCTATGTATCTTGCTCTGTTGAACGGCAAACGTGACTTTACTAGGCTTTACTGGATTAACACCATACATCTCCTGTCAGCGGGAAAGCCACGCCTCCAGCTATCACATGACCCGAGCAAGTCCATATAGTCCACACCCTCTCATTAGCATGTTGCGCAGAGGAACAATAAATGCGGAACTACATTCAGAAATAAATGAGCGATCAAAGGAAAATAAATAGGATGAGTTTAGCAAACATTTTCCATTCGCCCACCAATTTATTTTATTTATTTGCCTACTTTAATCACGTTTAATTATTTCTATATGTATCTAAACAAGAATTTGTGTATTTATACACACATTTATTTATTAGCATATTTATTTGTGCATTTATTTATTTATTGTTTTTGCAGGTTTGGGTCTCCATAGACATCGAGATGATTCACATGTGCTGAAATGTCATGAAAATAATATCAAATTACAAAAAAAAATAATGGTTTTTGTATTTAACATATATTTTTCTATTGATGATAATGTGTTTATGTGGGAAAACTGTACAGTTATTAACATTTACTTATATTAATAACATATTTAGTTGTAAACTATTGTAAAATGATAATTTAACATGCCTGTTTCTTTATATGATTTTATCACCAGACAATGAATATAGAAATATTAGCGACAATGTGCAACAAAGTAACCTTTAGCATACTGTATATGAGTGTCATTTTGGCAAAAATTAAATAGAATAAGTGTATTAAATGCATTACAAATTGGCACTAAAGACAGAAAAAAAAGAATTGCTTTAAAGTTGTTTTGATCTCTTGTTTTGAAATACTAAAACGCAAACTAGCGCGTGTCACGTTACATCCGGTGTGGCGGTGACGCGGGCGGAAGTCGTCGCTCCGTGTCAGCAGATAGGAAATGGAGAGTGAAGGGGCGTCATCGATAGATTAGCGGCGGTGAGAGTGATCGATTACTCTGTTGATGCTGGACCGATGCTGGTGAACGGAACCCATGGAGCCCCATGAGGAGAAACCCATCATCTACACGATGGAGAACAAACCCATAGTGACCTGTGAGTGTGTGTGTGTGTGTGTGTGTGTGTGTGTGTGTGAGAGAGCGAGAGAGAGTGTGTGTGTGTGAGAGAGCGAGAGAGAGTGTGTGTGTGTGAGAGAGCGAGAGAGAGTGTGTGTGTGTGAGAGAGCGAGAGAGAGTGTGTGTGTGTGAGAGAGCGAGAGAGAGTGTGTGTGTGTGAGAGAGCGAGAGAGAGTGTGTGTGTGTGAGAGAGCGAGAGAGAGTGTGTGTGTGTGAGAGAGCGAGAGAGAGTGTGTGTGTGTGAGAGAGCGAGAGAGAGTGTGTGTGTGTGAGAGAGCGAGAGAGAGTGTGTGTGTGTGAGAGAGCGAGAGAGAGTGTGTGTGTGTGAGAGAGCGAGAGAGAGTGTGTGTGTGTGAGAGAGCGAGAGAGAGTGTGTGTGTGTGAGAGAGCGAGAGAGAGTGTGTGTGTGTGAGAGAGCGAGAGAGAGTGTGTGTGTGTGAGAGAGCGAGAGAGAGTGTGTGTGTGTGAGAGAGCGAGAGAGAGTGTGTGTGTGTGAGAGAGCGAGAGAGAGTGTGTGTGTGTGAGAGAGCGAGAGAGAGTGTGTGTGTGTGAGAGAGCGAGAGAGAGTGTGTGTGTGTGAGAGAGCGAGAGAGAGTGTGTGTGTGTGAGAGAGCGAGAGAGAGTGTGTGTGTGTGAGAGAGCGAGAGAGAGTGTGTGTGTGTGAGAGAGCGAGAGAGAGTGTGTGTGTGTGAGAGAGCGAGAGAGAGTGTGTGTGTGTGAGAGAGCGAGAGAGAGTGTGTGTGTGTGAGAGAGCGAGAGAGAGTGTGTGTGTGTGAGAGAGCGAGAGAGAGTGTGTGTGTGTGAGAGAGCGAGAGAGAGTGTGTGTGTGTGAGAG
>NW_015506866.1:120784-128284 GCF_001515645.1 Sinocyclocheilus grahami | reverse complement strand
CACGGTTCGGTGGATTGGATCATCGCGGTGGTGGAGAGCGACAACAAGAAGAAGAACAAGACCAACCTCCTGCCGCGCACCTCCATCGTCGACAAGATCCGCAGCGACTTCTGCAACAAGCAGAGCGACAGGTGAGCTCCTGATCCCAGCATGCTCTTCTTCTGCGGCTGTGCTGAGCGTCTGACGAGTGTGAGAGCCGAACGCTGAATAAACAAACATGGACACAGGACAGATGTCATGAACCGCACAGAATCAGCATTTGTCTGTCTATTTATCTTCATAGCAACACTCTAGCAACTATCCAAACAAACCTATCAACTACCCCGGGTACCCTAGCAACCGCAGCATAGCAACACCTTAGCAACCACCCTGGGTACCCTAGCAACCGCATAGCAACACCCTAGCAACTGCCTTGGGTACCCTAGCAACCGCATGGCAACATCTTAGAAACCACCCTGGGTACCCTAGCAACCGCATAGCAACACCCTAGCACCCATCCCGGGTACCCTAGCAACCGCTCTAGTAACCACCCTAAGTACCCTAGCAACCAAAAAGCAACACCTTAGCAACCACACAGGTATTCTAGCAGCTGCATATCTGTCTGTCTATCTATCTGTCTAAAACTTTTTAAACTTCTTAAACTTTTTAATCTTTTCAAACTTTTTCAAACTTTCTGGTCCGGCTTTCTCAAGCCAACTTAAAGTTTGTCTTGACGAACTTTTTTTATCTAGTTATATTTGTATTTTTATATATTAAAAACATAAAAATAAAAGTATAATAAAACAAATACTTTTAAATAAATATAAATAAAATTATAAAAAAATAAATCAAGCAATTTTGAAATGATAATTAAATAAATAAAAATATTTGTAATAAATATAACAGCCTTTATCACTTCAGCAGAAAAGAAAAATAACAAAGTTTCATGAAATGTTATTGAAATAAAATAAATATAATTTTTAAATGTCATTTTATTAATTTTTTTATACTAATTTAAGTAAATATAAAGTTATAAAAATATGAAAACATTAAAAGTATAATAAATACTTAAAAATAATAATAAAATAAATATTTAAAAATATATAATTTAATAAATAAAAAATATTAATAAAAATAACTAAAATCTTACAAATCTAATAAAAAAATCACATTCAGTGATGTCATAAATATTATGTCATATAATATAAATATTTATCTTATTTTCCCACAAAGCTTTGATTGCGTCACCAGGAAAGAAAAAGGGCCGAGAAAGTTTCGTGAAAGATTGTTGAATTAAATTTTTTATGCTTTATTTTTTGTGTTTTAAAAAAAAATATTGAAACAAATACTTTTTAAAATAAATATGAAAAAATGAAATACACAAATATTTAAAATATCATTAGATAATAAAATATTTGTAATAAATGCATCTGAAATTTTTAAAAACGGTAAAAAAATGACATAGAGACGCTGAGCTGAATGAACAAACTCAACAGTTCAGATCTTTGAGATTTTATCTTGTTTATTCAGGATGAAGTCAAAGAAAGCGTGCAGTCGTAATGAAGTATGTGCATGCATGTGATGTGATTGTCTGCAGGTGTGTGTCTCTGTGCGAGCCGCTGAAGGAGTCGTCACGCTCACAGGAGTCCTGGAGCTCGTTCCTCACTAAGCTGCGCACGCTGCTGCTCATGTCCTTCACCAGGAATCTGGGCCGCTTCGAGGACGACATGAGGACGCTGCGAGAGAAGCGCACCGAGCCCGGCTGGAGCTTCTGCGACTACTTCATGGTGCAGGTGTGTGATTGGCTGAGGGAGCTGTCAGTCACAGCGGTGGGTTGTTCTTCAGCTGTGCATCTGTGTGTTGATCAGGAGGAGCTGGCGTTTGTGTTCGAGATGCTGCAGCAGTTTGAAGACGCTCTGGTCCAGTATGATGAACTCGACGCTCTTTTCACGCAGTATGTGCTCAACTTCGGCGCTGGAGGTAAACCGTCTTCAGTTAAGATTTAAAACAGACACACTCTAGGTTTGTGATGAGAAGCCCGCTGTGATCTGAGAACATTCAGAGCGGATGTTATGATTGCTGTGCTTCAGGATTATTTGGAATATGTTAAGCTATGATGCTGTTGCACAGTATTACATCAGCAGAAAGATTCTTAAAATAAAATAAATATATCATATATTTGAACATATATTGTATGTAAATACAGTTCTTATTCTTTGTAATATTTTCTAAAATATATTTATTTAAAACATTTTTAAATATAAGTACAGTTTCAAAAGTACAAGTACTTTAAAAAAAAATATTAAAATAAAATATTTTTTAAAATATAATTACAAATGTTTTTTTGCCATATAACTAAGTAAAATTATATTCATATAATAAAATACTAAAAATAAAAATATAATAAATGCATATCATGATCTAAATGTAGGCTACTGTGGAAGAGCAAGGGTTAAATTTTAATAAAACTCAACAGTCAGAATAATTACATTTCACCACATTAAAATAAGATTGACATATTTTTTACAGATGTTGCTGTTTATGATAATGAACATGAATTTAAATCTGCATCCAAACTCGAGCTGCTGTCAAATGTGCATTTCTAAGAGACAAAAAATGTGCTATTATTAATATTACAGCCTGCACTGCAAACTGTGCTGAAGATACACGTCAGCAAAGTCAGCAACACAAACCTGCGTCATAACCTGAAACAATATCACTCACATTCTTCTAAGACATTTATTTAGTTAAGGAGAAATGACTAGAAAAGTGTAAAGAATTCAAAAGCGTGACATGTTTGTCATGTCAAGAGCAGTTTAAAACCACAATTAATCGTCTGCTTTCACTTATAGAAATACAGATTTGACATGAATCGTGATCACACCGCAGCTTCAGACAGTGCGTGGGGTTCTGTTGGTGTGGCGTCTGACTCTGTGCTTTGCTGGTGTTCAGACGGCGCTAACTGGCTGGGCTCGTTCTGTCAGCCGGTGCGCAGCTGGAACGGGCTGCTGCTGCGGCGGCCCATCGACATGGAGAAGCGTGACCTGATCCAGAGAGGAGAGGCCAGTCTGCTGGACCTGCGCAGCTACCTGT
Organism: Sinocyclocheilus grahami; assembly: GCF_001515645.1. NCBI lineage: Eukaryota > Metazoa > Chordata > Actinopteri > Cypriniformes > Cyprinidae > Sinocyclocheilus > Sinocyclocheilus grahami. The sequence continues at coordinate 125,212 of NW_015506866.1, read as the reverse complement.
TCTCCCGCCAGTGTACGCTGCTCATCTTCCTGCAGAGACCCTGGGAGGTGACGGCCCGCGCGCTCGAGCTGCTGCACAACTGCGTGCAAGAGCTGCGGCTGCTGGAGGTGTGTGTGCGTGAGAGAGAGTGTGTGTGTGTGTGAGAGAGAGTGTGTGTGAGAGAGAGTGTGAGAGTGAGAGCGTGTGAGAGAGTGTGTGTGTGTGTGTGTGTGTGTGAGAGAGAGACAGAGTGTGTGAGAAAGAGAGTGTGTGTGTATGTGTATGTGTGTGTGTGTGTGTGTGAGTGTGTGCAGTGCTCAGTTATTACACCACTCGCCCAAACTGTTTAGTCGAGCTGGGGTGCGTTTCCCAAAAGCATGGTAGTTAGTTCCATTGAAATCAATGCACCCCTGGACGATGCGCACTACAGCTCAAGAAGCTATTTTGCCAATCAATCGAATTGCATTTGACAAGATTTTCAAGGCAATTAAGCACATTTCGCTCCAAATTCTCATTATTGTAGTGCAAGAGAATTTAATTTTTGCTACTATAATGCAAAGAAAATATAAAAATGAAATAGGAAATATTATTAAAAAAAACAGAATTATATTTATTTATTTAAATTGATGTTATGTTTGAAATATGAGAATATTTCCATGACCAGTGTTATTTAGAAGCATTGTGATATTACAGTTTAGTTTTTATATTTTCTGCTTTCATGTTAATTTAGTTAGGTTTAGTAATTTTGGTGAGGCATGACTGAGGCGTATCTGATGTGCGTCTGAGGCACTTCTGAGGCATGTGTGTGATGCGTGTTTGAGGCACGTCTGAGGCGTATCTGAGGTGTTTCTGAGGCACATCTGAGGCGTGACTGATGCGCGTCTGAGGCACGTGTGATGCGTGTGTGAGGCACATCTGAGGCGTGACTGATCTGGTCCTGAGGCACGTGTGTGATGCGTGTGTGAGGCACGTCTGAGGCGCTTCTGAGGCATGTGTGTGATGCGTGTTTGAGGCACGTCTGAGGCGCTTCTGAGGCATGTGTGTGATGCGCGTCTGAGGCGTTTCTGAGGCACGTCTGAGGCGTGTCTGATGCGCGTCTGAGGCACGTGTGTGAGGCACGTCTGAGGCGTGTCTGATGTGCGTGTGAGGCGTTTAGTTAGGTTTAGTAATTTTGGTGAGGCATGACTGAGGCGTATCTGATGTGCGTCTGAGGCACTTCTGAGGCATGTGTGTGATGCGTGTTTGAGGCACATCTGAGGCGTGACTGATGCGCGTCTGAGGCACGTGTGATGCGTGTGTGAGGCACATCTGAGGCGTGACTGATGCGCGTCTGAGGCACGTGTGATGCGTGTGTGAGGCACATCTGAGGCGTGACTGATGCGCGTCTGAGGCACGTGTGTGATGCGTGTGTGAGGCACGTCTGAGGTGTATCTGATGTGCGTCTGAGGCGTTTCTGAGGCACGTCTGAGGCGCTTCTGAGGCACGTGTGTGATGCGTGTTTGAGGCACGTCTGAGGCATATCTGATGCGCGTCTGAGGCACGTGTGTGAAGCATGTGTGTGATGCGTGTGTGATGTGTTTCTGAGGCGTGTCTGAAGCGTGTCTGCACGTCTGAGGCACGTGTGTGAAGCGTGTGTGTGATGCGTGTGTGATGTGTTTCTGAAGCACATCTGATGCGCGTCTGATGCGCGTCTGAGGCACGTGTGTGAAGCGTGTGTGTGAAGCGTGTGTGTGATGCGTGTGTGATGTGTTTCTGAGGCGTGTCTGAGGCGTGTCTGAGGCGTGTCTGAGGCGCGTCTGAGGCACGTGTGTGAGGCATGTGTGTGATGCGTGTGTGATGTGTTTCTGAGGCGTGTCTGAGGCGTGTCTGAGGCGCGTGTGTGAGGCGTGTGTGATGTGTTTCTGAAGCGTGTCTGAGGCACGTCTGAGGCACGTGTGTGATGCGTGTGTGATGCGTGTGTGAGGCGTGTGTGATGTGTTTCTGAGGTGTGTCTGATGCGCGTCTGAGGCACGTGTGTGAGGCGTGTGTGATGTGTTTCTGAGGCGCGTCTGATGCGCGTCTGAGGCACGTGTGTGAGGCGTGTGTGATGTGTTTCTGAGGCGCGTCTGATGCGCGTCTGAGGCACGTGTGTGAGGCGTGTGTGATGTGTTTCTGAGGCGCGTCTGATGCGCGTCTGAGGCACGTGTGTGAGGCGTGTGTGATGTGTTTCTGAGGCGCGTCTGATGCGCGTCTGAGGCACGTGTGTGAGGCGTGTGTGATGTGTTTCTGAGGCGCGTCTGATGCGCGTCTGAGGCACGTGTGTGAGGCGTGTGTGATGTGTTTCTGAGGCGCGTCTGATGCGCGTCTGAGGCACGTGTGTGAGGCGTGTGTGATGTGTTTCTGAGGCGCGTCTGATGCGCGTCTGAGGCACGTGTGTGAGGCGTGTGTGATGTGTTTCTGAGGCGCGTCTGATGCGCGTCTGAGGCACGTGTGTGAGGCGTGTGTGATGTGTTTCTGAGGCGCGTCTGATGCGCGTCTGAGGCACGTGTGTGAGGCGTGTGTGATGTGTTTCTGAGGCGCGTCTGATGCGCGTCTGAGGCACGTGTGTGAGGCGTGTGTGATGTGTTTCTGAGGCGCGTCTGATGCGCGTCTGAGGCACGTGTGTGAGGCGTGTGTGATGTGTTTCTGAGGCGCGTCTGATGCGCGTCTGAGGCACGTGTGTGAGGCGTGTGTGATGTGTTTCTGAGGCGCGTCTGATGCGCGTCTGAGGCACGTGTGTGAGGCGTGTGTGATGTGTTTCTGAGGCGCGTCTGATGCGCGTCTGAGGCACGTGTGTGAGGCGTGTGTGATGTGTTTCTGAGGCGCGTCTGATGCGCGTCTGAGGCACGTGTGTGAGGCGTGTGTGATGTGTTTCTGAAGCGTGTCTGAGGCGCGTCTGAGGCACGTGTGTGAAGCATGTGTGTGATGCGTGTGTGATGTGTTTCTGAAGCACATCTGATGCGCGTCTGATGCGCGTCTGAGGCACGTGTGTGAGGCGTGTGTGAATAAGAAGCTGAAGGAGGCGCTATCGTCCGTGGAGGCCTTTGAGAAACACTATTTGGTGAGCGTTCGGTCTCTGTAATCTGGGAGTGTTTGTTTTAGTGCTGTGATTACGGGGTTTATTTCTGCTCATGGTTTGTGTGTCTCTGCTCAGGAGCTGTCTCACGCCGCTATGGAGATGTACAGAGCGATCGGGCGGCTGCGCTCGGCCCGGCTGGTGGGGAAGAGTCTGGCTGAGTTCTACATGTGAGCAGAAACACCTGTAACACGTCCTCCAGAGGGAGACAGAGTGTATCCGTGTCGATTAATCATGTGTGTCTGTGTGTGCGTGCGTGTGTGCTTGCGTGTCTGTGTGTGTGCTTGCGTGTCTGTGTGTGTGCTTGTGTGTGTGTGTGTGTGTCTGTATGTGCTTGCGTGTCTGTGTCTGTGTGTCTTGTGTGTGTCTTGTGTGTGCTTGCGTGTCTGTGTCTGTGTGTGTGCGCGTGCGTCTGTGCGTGTGCGTGTGCCTGTGCCTGTGCCTGTGTCTGTGCCTGTGCCTGTGTCTGTGCGTGTGTGCGTGCGTGCGTGCGTGTGTGTGTGTGTGCAGGAGGAAGGGTGACCCCCAGAGCGCTGAGAACTTCCTGCTGGATTCTCTGAAGTCATACGTGTCGGAGAGCTGGGGTCTGCCGCTCACACACACACGCAAACAGATCGCAGAGTGTCAGAAACGGCTGCAGAAGATGGACGAGTATCTTTCACTCATCACTGAGAGACACGTCACACACGAGTAGAAAAGAAAAAGGGCTGAGATTTATAGAACTAAAATAAACAATATTTATAGTTATTTTACTAATTAAAAAACAAACTGAAATCTTTTAGGAAAGGAGGAGTAAAAATAAAAAAATAATGTGGTTGCAGAAGTATGCACACCCTCTCAGATCTAAGGATTTAATTAAGAAATCACATTCAAACTCATGTTAAATAGGAGTCAGTACACACCTGCCATCATTTAAAGAGCCTCTGATTAAACCCAAATAAAGTTGAGCTGTTCTAGTAAGCTTTTCCTGACATTTTCTTAATCGCATCTTACAGCAAAAGCCATGGTCCGCAGAGAGCTTCCAAAGCATCAGAGGGATCTCATTGTTAAAAGGTATCAGTCAAGAGAAGGGTGCAAAATAATTTCCAAGGCGTTGGATATAGCATGGAACACAGTTAGGAACACAGTGGTGATGCAAGCACGTTACTTTAGTTTTTTATTTTTACTCCTCCTTTCCTAAAAGATTTCAGTTTGTTTTTTAATTGAGTTGTACAGGTTATAGTTTACGTTAACGGTGGAAAAAGTTCAGAAATTATTTATCTTGGTCTCATTTTTTTTACATCACAGAAACCTGGCAGACGCACACACACACATATATATATATATATATATATATATATATATAGTGCATATAA
>NW_015506866.1:116773-119388 GCF_001515645.1 Sinocyclocheilus grahami | reverse complement strand
AATGACTGATTGGTGTAATAAAATCAAAAGGTGCTTCAACAATGTATTAGGGTGTGCGCACGTATGCAATCACATTATTTTAGTTTTTTATTTTTACTCCTCCTTTCCTAAAAGATTTCAGTTTGTTTTTTAATTGAGTTGTACAGGTTATAGTTTACGTTAACGGTGGAAAAAGTTCAGAAATTATTTATCTTGGTCTCATTTTTTTTACATCACAGAAACCTCGGAGACACACACACACACATATATATATATATATATATATATATATATATATATAGTGCATATAAAATATACAGGGCTCCTCTGCTTCGCGTGGTTTCTCTGACCGTGTGTGTAGATACCTGCAGACGAGCGCTCTGCTCGCCAGCGACACCAACCTGAGCGATGACGAGAGGAGACACTTCTGCCAGGAGATCCTGACCTTTGCCACCCAGACCGCAGAGGGCAAAGGTCAACAGAAAGGTCAGCTTTGTGCTCTGAGTGTGTTTAGTACAGCGGTCACAGCTAACCCTAACAAAAAGGACAAAAACATTATAAAACTGTACACTTTATTCCTGTCTGCTCTCACATTGTTCCTTTAAATAACGATGAAAATATAATAATGTTTATATATATATAATATTTTATTTATTTATTTATAATAAATAAATTTTTAAAAAGTTGACCCCCAGAAAGGTCAGCTTTGTCTTGAGTGAACTAACTACAGCTGCTAGGCTACAAAAACACTATAAAAGTATCAAATGAGTACGACTTAATTCCAGGTCACATGATAGATTTGTATCTGTTCTCACGTTGCTTTAATTAATGACTCGAGTGAATCACTGAATGGTTTTGTTTAACTGCTCCATTGTAACATTCTTGTGTTTCTCTGTGTGACAGATGCTCGTGTGGCTCTGAGCATGAGCTCCTTCACTCGGCTGCAGGAGCTGCGCTTCCGTCCGTCCTCGGCGCTGGTGCATGTGAGCGCCGCCCTGCAGCTGGAGCTGCGTCTCTGCAGTCTGATGCCCGTTCCTGTGACGCTGGAGCAGATCTCCGCCAGCATACACTTCACACAGGAGCAGCCGGGCTCCACGGCTCAGAAACGAGCCGCTCAGAATCCAGACGGCACCGTCACCTTCCCCGCAGCCAGCCCTGCGTCTGGGTCTGCGTCTGCGCTGGAGCTCTGCGAGATCCTGGAGCACAGTTCGTCTGATAACGCGCTGAGCTCCGCCGGCGTGGCCTGCAGGAACATGCACCTGCTGATGCGTCGCCATGACAGCAGCACGTCTCTGGACACGCCCAACACCGCGCCAGCCGTCGCTATGGAGGATGCAGCGCAGATGCTGAGGGCCAGTGATGTCACTCTGTTGCCTGGCAACAACAGCATCGTCTTCACCGCACCAGTGAGAAGAAATGTTTCATTGCATCAGATTATAGAAAGGTTTCCTAAACGGGAGTTCATAGAGAAATTATAAAAATAAATACTGTGTATATATATATAAAATATAATCAAAATAAAATGGTTACTAAAAATGAATCTTAAAAATGTACTTTTTGTAAAAAAAAAAATTTAAATATCAAAATAAAACACTTTTTTAAAAATATATTAAATTGTAAAAAGGTCTAATTAAAATAGACAACTTTAAATAAATAAAAAAACACTTGAAATAAAATGCTTGTTAATTTTTTTATAAAAATTAATTTAAACTAAAACAATCAAAATAAAACGCTTACTAAAAAAATTTAATCATAAAAATGTAAAAAGAAAAATAACAGAAATAAATCACTTTTTAAAAAATATCAGATCATAAAAATGTAAAGTTAAAATAGATAACTTAAAATCACTTAAAATAAAATGCTTTCTAAAAATTAAATCACAAAAATGTCAAATAAGAATAAATGTAAAATAAAACAATCCAAATAAAACGTTTACTAAAAATAAATTAAACATTTACAAAAAAAAATTAAATTGTAAAAATGTAAAATTAAAATAAATAATTTTAAAATGAAAACACTTACTAAAAATGATTTAAATCATAAAAACAGGCTTACAGGATAAAAGTGTGTTAATCCCCACCTTTTCATGCGTCTTTGATTTTGCTCAGAGTCAGAAGCCGGGCACGTATACTCTCCGGCAGCTGTGTGCGACGCTGGGCCGTGTGCAGTTCATTCTGCCCCATCTTTACCCTGTGGTTCAGTACGAGGTTTACTCACAGGAGCCTCAGCTCAGCATCCAGCCGCTCACAGGTCCGTCTGTGTCTGTGTCTGTCTGTGTATGTGTGTGTCTGTGTCTGTGTCTGTGTGTCCCTGTGTCTGTGTCTGTCTCTGTGTCCCTGTGTTTGTGTCCCTGTCTCTGTGTCTGTCTCTGTGTGTGTGTGTGTGTGTGTGTCACTGTGTCTGTCCCTGTCCCTGTGTCTGTGTGTGTGTCCCTGTGTCTGTCTCTGTGTGTGTCTGTGTGTGTGTGTGTGTGTGTGTCCCTGTGTCTGTCTGTGTGTGTCCCTGTGTCTGTCTGTGTGTGTCCGTGTGTGTGTCCCTGTGTGTGTCCCTGTGTCCGTGTGTGTGTCCGTGTGTGTGTCTGTGTCCGTGTGTGTGTGTCTGTGTCCGTGTGTGTGTCTGTGTGTGTGTGTGTGTGT
>NW_015506866.1:103292-116523 GCF_001515645.1 Sinocyclocheilus grahami | reverse complement strand
TGTGTGTGTGTGTGTCTGTGTGTGTGTGTGTGTGTGTGTGTGTGTGTGTGTGTGTGTGTGTGTGTGTGTGTGTGTCTCTGTGTCTGTGTGTGTGTGTGTCCCTGTGTGTGTGTGTCCCTGTGTGTGTGTGTCCCTGTGTGTGTGTGTGTGTGTCCCATCTTTACCCTGTGGTTCAGTACGAGGTTTACTCACAGGAGCCTCAGCTCAGCATCCAGCCGCTCACAGGTCCGTCTGTGTCTGTGTCTGTGTGTGTGTGTCTCTGTCTGTGTATGTGTGTGTCTGTGTCTGTGTGTCCCTGTGTCTGTGTCTGTGTGTCCCTGTGTCTGTGTCTGTCTCTGTGTCCCTGTGTTTGTGTCCCTGTCTCTGTGTCTGTCTCTGTGTGTGTGTGTGTGTGTCACTGTGTCTGTGTCTGTCCCTGTCCCTGTGTCTGTGTGTGTGTCCCTGTGTCTGTCTGTGTGTGTGTGTCCCTGTGTGTGTGTGTGTGTCCCTGTGTCTGTCTGTGTGTGTCCCTGTGTCTGTCTGTGTGTGTCCCTGTGTCCGTGTGTGTGTCCCTGTGTGTGTCCCTGTGTCCGTGTGTGTGTCCCTGTGTCCGTGTGTGTGTCTGTGTCCGTGTGTGTGTGTCTGTGTCTGTGTGTGTGTCTGTGTGTGTGTGTGTGTGTGTCTGTGTGTGTGTGTGTGTCACTGTGTGTGTGTGTGTGTGTGTCCCTGTGTGTGTGTGTGTGTCTCTGTGTCTGTCTGTGTGTGTCCCTGTGTCTGTGTGTGTGTGTCCCTGTGTCTGTGTGTGTGTGTCCCTGTGTCTGTGTCCGTGTGTGTCCCTGTGTCTGTGTCCGTGTGTGTCTGTGTCTGTGTGTGTGTGTCTGTGTCTGTGTGTCCCTGTGTCTGTGTGTGTGTCTGTGTCTGTGTGTGTGTGTGTGTGTGTGTGTGCGTGTGTGTGTGTGTGTGTGTGTGTGCGTGTGTGTGTGTGTGTGTGTGTGTGCGTGTGTGTGTGTGTGTGTGTGTGTGCGTGTGTGTGTGTGTGTGTGTGTGTGCGTGTGTGTGTGTGTGTGTGTGTGTGCGTGTGTGTGTGTGTGTGTGTGTGTGCGTGTGTGTGTGTGTGTGTGTGTGTGCGTGTGTGTGTGTGTGTGTGTGTGTGCGTGTGTGTGTGTGTGTGTGTGTGTGCGTGTGTGTGTGTGTGTGTGTGTGTGCGTGTGTGTGTGTGTGTGTGTGTGTGCGTGTGTGTGTGTGTGTGTGTGTGTGCGTGTGTGTGTGTGTGTGTGTGTGTGCGTGTGTGTGTGTGTGTGTGTGTGTGCGTGTGTGTGTGTGTGTGTGTGTGTGCGTGTGTGTGTGTGTGTGTGTGTGTGCGTGTGTGTGTGTGTGTGTGTGTGTGCGTGTGTGTGTGTGTGTGTGTGTGTGCGTGTGTGTGTGTGTGTGTGTGTGTGCGTGTGTGTGTGTGTGTGTGTGTGTGCGTGTGTGTGTGTGTGTGTGTGTGTGCGTGTGTGTGTGTGTGTGTGTGTGTGCGTGTGTGTGTGTGTGTGTGTGTGTGCGTGTGTGTGTGTGTGTGTGTGTGTGCGTGTGTGTGTGTGTGTGTGTGTGTGCGTGTGTGTGTGTGTGTGTGTGTGTGCGTGTGTGTGTGTGTGTGTGTGTGTGCGTGTGTGTGTGTGTGTGTGTGTGTGCGTGTGTGTGTGTGTGTGTGTGTGTGCGTGTGTGTGTGTGTGTGTGTGTGTGCGTGTGTGTGTGTGTGTGTGTGTGTGCGTGTGTGTGTGTGTGTGTGTGTGTGCGTGTGTGTGTGTGTGTGTGTGTGTGCGTGTGTGTGTGTGTGTGTGTGTGTGCGTGTGTGTGTGTGTGTGTGTGTGTGCGTGTGTGTGTGTGTGTGTGTGTGTGCGTGTGTGTGTGTGTGTGTGTGTGTGCGTGTGTGTGTGTGTGTGTGTGTGTGCGTGTGTGTGTGTGTGTGTGTGTGTGCGTGTGTGTGTGTGTGTGTGTGTGTGCGTGTGTGTGTGTGTGTGTGTGTGTGCGTGTGTGTGTGTGTGTGTGTGTGTGCGTGTGTGTGTGTGTGTGTGTGTGTGCGTGTGTGTGTGTGTGTGTGTGTGTGCGTGTGTGTGTGTGTGTGTGTGTGTGCGTGTGTGTGTGTGTGTGTGTGTGTGCGTGTGTGTGTGTGTGTGTGTGTGTGCGTGTGTGTGTGTGTGTGTGTGTGTGAGAGTGAGAGAGTGAGTGAGTGAGTGAGTGAGTGAGTGAGTGAGTGAGTGAGTGTTCATCTGCAGTATCTCAGGCTCACCTGACGTGTGTTGTTGTCTCAGAGCACCTGTTGGCCGGTCTGCCGCAGCAGGTGAAGTTCACTATCCTGACGGGTCACTATTCGGTGAAGAAGGGCGACGCTCTTCAGCTCAGTAACACTGACTCCATGCCTGTGCTGCACTCGTCCACATGCAGCGCCCGCATCCTCAGCAGCAGCGCAGGTGAGAGACACACACCACAATCAGGTACATTACCAAAACACACAGGGAACTTGGCTTGCTGACAGAAGAAGCTTTCAGTGCACAGATAATAAAAATATATTAAATAAAAATAATATTAAAAAATTACAAATTTTTACAGATTTTTATATTTTATATTTATTATTAATCATACAAATATAAAATTACAATAAATAATTAACAATCAAAATAAAACGCTTACTAAACATGTATTAAATAATAATAAAAAAATATATAAATGCATTTTGTAATAAAATATATAATACATATAAAATATATAAATACATTTTAAAGTAAATGATTAAAAATGTTTTTGATTCCAGTACACAGAAAGAAAGATTATAAAAATAAGAGTAAAAATATAATATATATTATATCAAATTGTTTATACTGTGTGTGTGTGTCTGTGTATATACAGTAAATATATATGTGTATATATATGGTTAGTGTTAGGCTTTATATATAATGTATATATTATTTTATATATGCACATATACACATATATACACTATCAGTCAAAAGTTTAAAATAATGAAAGTCTCTTTTGCTCACCAAAGCTGCATTTATTTGATCAAAAATACAGTAAAAATTGTGAAATATTATTTTAATTTAAAACCGCTGTTTTCTATGCGAATATCTGTTAAACTGTCATTTATTCCTGTGATCATGTCACATTATAAATGTCTTTACTGTCACTTTTAATCAATTGAATTATGTATTAAATAATAATAAAAAAATATATAAATGCATTTTGTAATAAAATATATAATACATATAAAATATATAAATACATTTTAAAGTAAATGATTAAAAATGTTTTTGATTCCAGTACACAGAAAGAAAGATTATAAAAATAAGAGTAAAAATATAATATATATTATATCAAATTGTTTATACTGTGTGTGTGTGTCTGTGTATATACAGTAAATATATATGTGTATATATATGGTTAGTGTTAGGCTTTATATATAATGTATATATTATTTTATATATGCACATATACACATATATACACTATCAGTCAAAAGTTTAAAATAATGAAAGTCTCTTTTGCTCACCAAAGCTGCATTTATTTGATCAAAAATACAGTAAAAATTGTGAAATATTATTTTAATTTAAAACCGCTGTTTTCTATGCGAATATCTGTTAAACTGTCATTTATTCCTGTGATCATGTCACATTATAAATGTCTTTACTGTCACTTTTAATCAATTGAATGCGTCCGTGATGGATAGAAGTGTTAATTTCTTCTTGGGATGTGCTGTGTTGTTGATCAGAGCTGCTGGCTGAAAGCGCTCTGTCCATCCAGTCGTCTGAGAAGGTGACGAGCATCTCTCTTCCGGTGACGCCGCCGTATCACACGCTGGAGTTCCTGCTGGAGGTTCTGTGTCATATCCCATCATGCCCTGCGCGGATGGAGAGCGAGCGCCTCACTAACGGACAGATCAGTCGCCGCAGCCGAACGCGCTTCAACAGCGGCATGACCCTCATCGACCAGAAGGTTCGACACGCTCGCAGAACAATAGAACATTAATATTTATCATAATAATAATAATAAAGAAATTCTATCTAGACAAAATATAAAAATGTTGTGTGTGTTTCAGGTGTCTGTCGACTGTCCCTGGTCCATTTACTCCACGCTGGTCTCTCTGACCTTCCACGTGCCCTTCACAATCAAACACTCGCTGCTGTCTGCAGGACGGAGGTACTGACCCCTCACGACCCCTCGTGACCTCTCACACTCTTACAGTGATACTGTAGTAACAGATGGTTTGATGTGTTTCCTGTGTGATTTTATCCCAACAGGAAGTTCATCCAGGTTTGTCTTCGGAATGTATCAGACACTAACTTTCGCCTGACCAATCAGACGCTGACTGAGAATCAACACTCACCGTCACTGGAGCTGTGCTCTCTCAACACTAAAACACACAGCGTGAGTCTCACACACACACTTGTGTCTTGTGTGTGTGTGTGTGTGTGTGTGTGTGCAGCTGGTCTTCAGGCAGCAGTGTGTGTTCAGCGTGTGGGAGCTGCGGTGGAGCGGTGTGTTGCCCGTCTCTGTGCACTGCGAGTTCTCGGCCGCTTTCGCTCCTGCAGACGCTCCGGACGCGGCACTCAAACCCTACAGATACGACTTCACTCTGGAACGAGTTTCAGTGAGTGTCAGCCGGATCTGATGAGCCGTGTGTGTGTGTGTGTGATCCTGACGTGTGTGTGCGTGCGTGTGTGTGTGTGCGTGTGTGTGTGTCAGACGCTGTACAGCGTGCGAGCAGAGATCCGGCCGGCGGAGGGAGAGCAGCAGTGTTGCACCGGTTCTCTCTGCAGGCTGGAGGTGTCTCTGACGCGTCTCTCTGAAGCCAGCGACTCGGACGAGGAGTACAGCGAGACAGACGGCCTGCGCAGCAGCAGACTCCTGTATGAAGGTACAGACTCCTCCAGAGCTAGGCTGAAAAATGTCTGAAGTGTTGTAAAATTGTAAAATGCAAGTATGTTTTGCTTCAGTGTTTGGCTTTGCTTGTATTAATAATTGAGATGCTGATGTGTGTGTGTGTGTGTGTGTGTGTCTGCAGTGATGGACAACAGCAGTAACTGGGCGGTGTGCGGGAAGAGTTCAGGGGTCGTCTCCATGCCGGTGGCTGCCATGGCGACACACAAGGTTCACATGGAGGTCATGCCTCTGTTCGCGGGTCACCTGCTCGTCCCCAGCATCCGTGTGTTCAAGTACCAGCCGCGCCTCACCAGCCCCGTCATCCAGCCGGACACCGGTCAGGAGCCGGACTCTGTACTTCTGTGCTTCTGTGCTTCTGTCTAGAGCTCGCGATCATCAGCAGAAGTGATGAGAATAATCAAACTCTGCAAACGTTAGGAATGAATCCAGAGATGCCCAAAGTTGACCTTTGATGACCTTTGATTTTATGCCATGGAAAAAAAAACATATCTTCATTTCAAATTGATATACATATTTAAAAATAAATAAATAAATAAAAAATAAAATAAAAAATATATATATTTTTTTTTATATAAAGATTTTTAAAAAAATATATATTTAATGTTTTTTAAAATATCTTTTGTTTGTTTTTAGCTTCTTTTTTTTTTTTGCATTGATTTGTAAACAAATAATATAAGTGCATTTGATTTTAAAATTATTTTAAAATGTCAATTAATTGCTATTTAAAGGTTTGTTTCATTATTTAAAAACAACTTAAATTAATACATTTTAATATAATGTAGCTTTTGCCCCAAATGTTAGATTTTTGGTTGTTTTTATTCAAAAGTTTGAGCAATCTTTTAATATCTAATCAAATGAAAATACAACAATTCCTTTACAACCAAGTATTTTTATTAATTTATTATTACCGTTTATTTTTTATTATTATTAAGTGCTGCACAACAGAGGTTTACTATATAAATAAAATGTGAAAGAAAGTATATTTGACTGATATTCAATATGATATTTTAATAAATGTTGTTATTATTATTAATTTAAGTAGCTTTACTTTTTATAATCATAATTTTAATTTTGTATAATCATAATTTAGTCAATTTCGTCTGGTTTGTAGTGAAGAACTTTGAGGAAATGTACTGCATCGGGGAAACTAATCTCAATTCGGATTCATTTTCCTGCGTTGGTTCGTTTGGACTCACTTCTGCTCGATTCATCATTCATTAAACTCACTGCATTCATAAAACCTGAACCGTTTAATCAATCTCTAAACAGATAACCAAAAGAAAATACAATTCCTTCACAGCAAAACACTGCCTTTTTAAAGTGTTTTACTAATATTTTGGCGGTTTGCGGTGAAGAGTTGTTTCAGCTGATTGTTCAGTGAATCGGTTCGTTGAGTCGGTTCTGGTTCATATGAGTCATGACTCTCTGTGCTCCGCAGACTCGTGTCTGGAGAACGACAGTCTGTCTCTGGAGGATCAGGCGGAGACGGCGAGTCTGCGCAGCCGAGGCAGTGTCCAGTCTCTGGGCAGCGGGGAGTCTGCGCAGCCACGGGGCCCGATGCCCAAACGCCAGGCTTTCGGCCCCGGACAGGTGTTCAGCGGCACACAGGGCCAGCAGGTGTTAGTGCTGCCCGCCGCTGACCTTCACCTGATGGAGGTCAACGTCACATGACACGAATCACTGGAGCCTGAGACTCGCCTCCATCACACACCTCATGAGACACGCTGGACCCGGTGTCTCTCAGACATCCCATAATGCCTTGCAGCCCCTCCTCTGTGTGCTCAGGTGTGTGTGTGTGTGTGTGTGTGTGTGTGTGTGAGAGAGACACGACGAGAGCAACACCTGCTGTACATAATAGATGAGATTTAAGAGAATCTTCTGAACCAAATACACTCAATCATGATCGCTCTCACTGGGGTTCTGGGATTTGCATATTTAATTTTTTATTGGTTTTTGGAACTGAAGGTTTCCAGGGAAACGACATCGTTGATGCTACATCGGTGCTTTATTGACTCGGACACGCCCCTTCCTGCTGATGTCACAGGATTGATGATGACCATCGTGACAATAAATGTCGCTTTTGTTTCATGCATATGAAGAACAGTCATATTTCACTCCCATTTTAGACATTATTTTCATGATAATTAAAATCATGAAAAAAAAATTTGTTATAATGTCCAAAACTCAACACATGGTTTTCATAATTATATTCATGCAACAAAAAAAAGTCCAAAAAAATGTTATATTTATTTTTTGCACTTTTTTGCGTATTAATTTATTTGCATAAATATATATATGCCAAAAATTATTTTGAGTAAATAAATTTTTGCATGCATCATATTTTACATATTTGTATAATAAAGAGTTAAGGAGGGGGGGGAATTAATTAAAAAAAATATATATATATATAAATTTGGATACATTTTATATGTAGTATAAAATGTACACTGAATATATTTATATATATATAATTTATTCAAAAAATTAATACTTTTTTTTAATACATTTTAATATATTTAATATAATTTATGCAAATAAATCGGCTTTTTTTTGCATAAATGCACTTTTATTTGACAAAATGTTAATGGTCCTAAAAATAGACTTTTGATTTTCTGTTGATTTTGGGGTGAAATATGACCTGGACTTGTGTGTAACTATCACAGAATGGTTTCAGAGCCATTGGTTTGAGCCTCCGTACAGTAACGAGTGTGTGGTTCGATCAGGAGCTGGATCTGATGACGGACAGCAGGAAGTGATGCGCTTCTCCAGAAGCAAACACTCTGATGTGAATGTCGTGTGTCTCGTGTTTCAGACCTGAGAAACACAGAAGCCTCTTTATGCTGATGTGGGAACAGCCATGTGTCGTCATGTCACGTATGAAAGGCCAAAACTGTACACACAGCACCTCTTCAGTTCATCTGCGCACTATTTATTTCCTGGATTATTGTTGCTTAGCTCTGGTTGGGTTCTGGACCTCGTAATCCTGGACTTCAGACGTCACAAGCTGTTGTAAATTGTCAATGAAACATCACAGATTGTATTTAGATTATTTAAATGAGAAGAATATGTACGCATTATACAACTGAAAATATACATATGTTTTAAAAGGATGGATGTTGTCTTGTTTTTCTATTAAAAATGTCAGTGATGCGCTTCTCCAGAAGCAAACACTCTGATGTGAATGTCGTGTGTCTCGTGTTTCAGACCTGAGAAACACAGAAGCCTCTTTATGCTGATGTGGGAACAGCCATGTGTCGTCATGTCACGTATGAAAGGCCAAAACTGTACACACATCACCTCTTCAGTTCATCTGCGCACTATTTATTTCCTGGATTATTGTTGCTTAGCTCTGGTTGGGTTCTGGACCTCGTGATCCTGGACTTCAGACGTCACAAGCTGTTGTAAATTGTCAATGAAACATCACAGATTGTATTTAGATTATTTAAATGAGAAGAATATGTACGCATTATACAACTGAAAATATACATATGTTTTAAAAGGATGGATGTTGTCTTGTTTTTCTATTAAAAATGTCATTCTTTTCATGACCCTCAACATACAGGCTTCTGTCTAGTAGCTCATTTTCACCATGTTTTAAAACACTAAAAATAAAAAAGACAAATCAGTGTTCACAAACCTGCCTTTGCTGAAACCATTTATTTCTGAAAGATGTTAAACTCAGTTGTGTTTCTCTTACCATTTATTACAAGTTTTATTTGAGAAACCAATGACAAAGAAAAAAGACGAATTAAAAAGTTTTTTTTTTTAATTCCACAGTTCAGACTTTTGTCTGTTATTGCTTTTTTTCTTGCAATTCGGAGAGAAAAAAAATACTTAAAATCTTTTTTTTTTTCTTCTTCTTAGAATTGTGAGAAAATGTCAAAATTGTGGTTTAATTTTTTTATTCCTGTAGTGGAAATAGCTTCTATAGGTAAGAGTTTCCAAATGATCACTTTGCATTTATATATATAGCTCTGCTGCTTTTACCTGATAGATAAATTAGTCATTATATAACCCGTCAATCACTGATGTATAAACAAACCCAGAATTGACCTCTGACATTCTATTTTCTTGAAAAGATGATCTTATCTTATTATTGATTGAAATTAATGTTAAAAAGTCAAGTGTTTTAGATCTTTTTGTTCATTTGATAAATGACAAAATACAACAATTATCACAATTTATTAAAGTGTCGCAAGACAAATCCAGCAAGAAACGCAGCGCTGAAGTCGCGAGACATACAGAGAATTCTAGAAAAATGTAAAAATAAAACTACATTAAATAATTGGCATAGTGTTTAAAGGCAATGATATAAAAACGAGTATAAAACTGCAGTCGAACATCTGAAGAGAGCTTGGCCTCGCGTCGGTTCATCGCGCTCCGCGTAACGGCGTGATCTTCTTTGAAACCCGACAGATCTTTGGCACCAGGTTCCATTTCTCCTCATTGGACGGAGAAAACTTCTTCCTGTCAGCTGATTTCCTTTGTAACCTGAGAAAACACATTTCAGCTGATGAGCTTTAAGATCAGCCTGACGACAGTCATCAGTACTTCACATCTCAACTTCATATCTGCAGTAAATAGTGAAAAATCAGCATGACGTTCGGGTCCTTTGGAAATACATGGGGAGAGTGACATTCTCATGACTGTGATGTGATGTACTGCCCGTGATGTGATAATGTGAAGTGACGTACTTAGTGTGACGAACTGACTGATGTACTGGGATAAGATATGATGTGACATCCTGACTATGTTGTGATGACTGACTGTGATGTGATAATGTCACATACTGAGTGTGATTTGATGAACTGACTGTGATAAGATGTGATGTACTGACTGATGTGATGATGTGACATACTGAGTGTGATGTCCTGATGTGATGACGTGATGTACTGACTGTGATGTGATGTACTGAGTGCGATGTGCTGGCTGACTGACTGTGATAAGATAATGTGATGGGATAATGTGACATACTGAGTGTGATGTGATGTCCTGATGTGATGTACTGACTGATGTGACATACTGAATGTGATGTGCTGACTGACTGTGATAAGATAATGTGATGGGATAATGTGACATACTGAGTGTGATGTGATGTCCTGATGTGATGTACTGACTGATGTGACATACTGAATGTGATGTGCTGACTGACTGTGATAAGATAATGTGATGGGATAATGTGACATACTGAGTGTGATGTGATGTACTGATGTGATGAACTGACTGTGATAAGATGATGAGATGTACTGACTGATGTGATGATGTGACATACCGAGTGTGATGTGATGAACTGACTGTGATAAGATGATGTGATGTACTGAGTGCAATGTGATGTACTGACTGATGTGACATACTGAGTGTAATGTACTGATGTGATGTGATGTGCTGTGCTGACTGACTGTGATAAGATAATGTGATGGGATAATGTGACATACTGAGTGTGATGTGATGTACTGATGTGATGAACTGACTGATGTGATGATGTGACATACTGAGTGTGATGTACTGACTGTGATAAGATGATGTGATGTGATGTACTGATGTGATGATGTGATGTGCTGACTGATGTGACGTATTGAGTGCGATGTGATGTACTGATGTGATGTGATGTACTGAGTGTGATGTGCTGGCTGACTGACTGTGATAAGATGATGTGATGCACCAAAGCTTGTGACGTATTGAGTGCGATGTGATGTACTGATGTGATGTGATGTACTGAGTGTGATGTTATGTACTAATGTGATGTGCTGACTGATGTGATGATGTGATGTGCTGACTGATGTGACGTATTGAGTGCGATGTGATGTACTGATGTGATGTGATGTACTGAGTGTGATGTTATGTACTAATGTGATGTACTGATGTGATGTGCTGACTGATGTGATGTGCTGACTGATGTGATGTGCTGACTGATGTGATGTGCTGACTGATGTGATGATGTGATGTACTGACTGATGTGATTAATGGTTCAACGGATCACAAATCTCACGGTTCGGATCACGTTATGGTTTTTGACCCACGGATCGGATCACTTTTCAGATCAGCAAGAAAATAAAAATATTTCAATTTAACTTGCTTTCCATTTATTACTTAACGCGAAGCACTTCTTTGATACCACAGCAAATACTACTAGATTAACTAAGAAAGTTTAAACATGATTAAAGAGACAAGAGAACAGCCAGTAAAAATAAGAACAAATACACAAATTACAAGCATAGATAACAGAATATGTTACAAATAAAAAAAGGTTGGTAGCATTCAAATACAGAAATGTAATAATTAGGGAAAATAACACTGCATAGTGTTCACTGTATAGATTTTTATCCCAGCTGTTTTGTTGTTTGATGATCATTAATGACAGCAGCAGTATTTATAGGCCGCTGTCTCTTTAAGACCTGATGCACGGATCCGATATAATGATACACATCACATTCGATTTCTTTCTCAGCTGTTTTCATTCACTTGAGACATAACTGACTGCGCTTACCTGAATGATTGTCGAGATGGTTATTTTGTAAATTTTATGTGCATGTGTCAGTTCAGAGGATTCAGAAGAGGATTCAGTTCAGTGTTTGCGCGCAGTCTGAAACGCGTGTGCACGCTTAATGCGTGTGCGGCTGTGTAGAGAACAGTGTGTGAATAACGAATCGAGTTCCCTTCGCCTTTTCTCTCTGGAATTGTTTAAAATTCGCTTGCTTGTGTAAATATGAACAAATGAAAAATGTCGACTACGATCCGTTTAACCACTAGATGTGATGTACTGATTGTGATGTGATGTGATGAGTGTTTCTTGCAGATTCACTCACATGAGTTTCTTGCGTTCTAAAGCTTTTCTGGTGGCGGCAGAGAGGGATCCCTTCACTTTATTATCCTGAAACACACAGACAAAACTCCTGAATGAAGCTTTAAAATCCCCTCATCCAACCATCAGATGCTCCGCACAGATCCACAACTCACATTCATCCGTAATATATAAAGAAAAATATCAAATCACTAATAATGTCTAACTACCCAAAACATTTTTAAAAACCTATGCCCTGAAAAAAAACGCAAATCACAAAAAATAAATACAAATATCTAACCATCCCCAAAAAATACAAACATTTCTAACCCCCTAAAAAAATCGAAATAAAAAAATTAATCAAAGAAATAGTGATAATTGCTGACCTGTGGTTTGAGTTGGCGTTCTCTGCTCAGCTGTCGGTCGCAGTGGATCATCTGCATCCGATCAGAGGAGCTCATGCTGAAGAAGATCTGGTGCAGCTCGTACCGCGCGGCTCGCAGCTGATGATCAAACAGAGATGTGTTTATACAGTCGCATGAGCATCGTGAAGCCATCTGGCGTGTGTTTATAGTCACGTGAGCATCATGAACACGTCCGGCGTGTTTCTAGAGCAGTTCTGACCTGTAGCGTGACGCGCTCCTGCAGCATGAGGTCGTGTTTGCTGCAGTTCACCGCCGTCTGATGCTGGAACGTCAGCAGGAACATCCGTGTGTCCTGAAACACCATAAACACGTCTGTTAGATCACGTGTGTTCAGCTGCTGCTTTACATGTAATCTGGACATGAAATGGCTTTATGTGAGGTGGAGAAATTATTCATCTCATATGTGACCGTATGGAGGACAGCAGTGTTATTTTAGTATTGTTTATATATTATTATATAGTGTTTGTTTATATTTTTCATTAGATTTTATTTTTATATTTTCTCTTTTCATTTTAATTATTTATAATTTAATTTTTTATCATTTTTATTATTATTTACAAAGTTTGTATTTATTTTATTTCAGTTTTGGTTTTAGTTGTTTTAGTACATCAACAAACTAAATGAAAATGAGAAATGTTTCATTGGGAACTAGCTGAAATAAATTAGGTTTACTTTTTTTATGTTTTATTTCAGTTAAGGTTTATTGTTGTTTCAGTTCACCGTGATGGTCCTGATGAGGTGTGACACGCGTTCAGTGCGCAGGAGTCGACGGGTCAGGAAACCCCTCACCACAGCGGCCAGCAGAGGGAGACAGGACACCGAGAGAGAGAGACAGGACTGCTGTGAGAGACAGAAGATGAGCACTCATTAGACACGATGCCTTCATATCCGTATCGGTGTGTGTAACTGGTATTCCCTACGTTATGGGGATCAAATATCATGACATTTTTTGGTCGCCATGAGGAAACACGCTTGTAAATCATCCAGAATGAAGTGTTTTGAGAATGTAAAAATGCCTGTAGTTCTATGTGAGGGGTAGGTTTAGAGTAAGAGGATAGAAAATACAGTTTGTACAGTACAAAAACTATTACACCTATGGAATGAACCCATAATGATAGGAATACCA
>NW_015506866.1:100194-102018 GCF_001515645.1 Sinocyclocheilus grahami | reverse complement strand
GTGTGAGTGTGTGTGTGTGTGTGTGTGTGAGAGAGTGTGTGTGAGAGAGAGAGAGTGTGTGTGTGTGTGTGTGTGTGTGTGTGTGTGAGTGAGTGTGTTACCCGTGAGGTGTTGTGCGCGTCTGTAAGCTCAGCGTGTGTGCAGACAGATGAGGCGGTGAAGGAGGTCGGCGTGTCCTCCAGACGTGAGCCTGCGCCGGGACACGGGAAGGACATGCTCCGCAGAAACTGGTACCGCACCGCTAAAGACTGACAGAGAGACAGAAGCAGAGACAGACGGACAGGACAGGACGACAAACATATCAATCCATCACAAATAATACAACCAGTTCAATGAAAAGTAGGCTGTAGTATCAGTAATGTTCAGATTTTTTTTTGTGTTTTCTAAAGACGTCTCTTCTGCTCAGCAAGGCTGCATTTATTTGATCAAAAATACATTAAAACAATTTTTTAAATATTATTATAATCTAAAACAGCTGTTTTCTATGTGAATCTCTATTAAACTGTAATGTATGTCTGTGATGCGCAGCTGTATTTTCAGCATCATTCCTCCAGTCTTCAGTGTCACATGATCTTCAGAAATCAGTATAATATGCTGATCTGCTGCTCAAATTGACTCTTTCAGAAACATTAAAAAATCTTAATTCTTCCAATCTTTTGGCCAGTAGTGTCTTTGAGTTCAGCTTCTGTGATTCTCACGTTCAGTTTTTATTGTTTTGGCAACACAAATAATCCTGCCATGCCAATAAAACACTTTAAAACGAGAGCGCGAGAGAATACAAATGAAAACAGCACAGAGAGAGATGAAATAAGAGCACGTGAAGGTGAAGACAGACGCGGTCAGAGAGACACAAGGTCAATGAGACGACAGAAAGCAAACCACAGACGGGCAGAGAGACAGACAGGTGTGTTCAGCGCTGAAGATCAGCAGCGCGTGAATTAAACACAATTATCCTCATTTTCTGTGTCAGTTCCCACAGTGAACACACAGACGCTCGTTAATATAAAAACACCCTGTGTTCATTAAAGCCTGTTCCATGCATACATTACAGGCGGTAATTAATAGCATCAGGACACGAGCGGCTACAGGACCTGAAGGAGAAACACATAAGGACGCTCTCAGGGCCAGCTAGAAATGAAACCGAACATTCCCACAATCCTCTGTGTGATTTGTGGTGTTTCAGCACTGGAGCTCTGCCATCGGCCAAGGAGAGACTCGGGACGGAGCGATTCGTTACTGGCCATCAAACACCAGTCTAACGAGTTGTTCAGAGATCTGACCCGTCAAGCGATCTATCACGAGTACATCAGCTGATCTCACGGATTCTGCTCATTTAACAGTCAAGATTAGAACTTTCATTGTGGATTCGTTCAATTCGTTCAACCATTTTGATGAATCACAGAATTTCGCAACATTAACAGTTATTTTCCTGTTTATTACTGTGAAGCTGCTTTGTATGGAAGCTTGTTTTAACAACGGAATAAAAAAAATTAAAGGTAATTGCGACTTTTTCTCTCACCATTTAGACTTTTACAATTCTGAGTTTATATCTCGTAATTCTGAGTTTATATCTCGTAATTCTGAGTTTATATCTCGTAATTCTGAGTTTATATCTCGTAATTCTGAGTTTATATGATAATTCTGAGTTTATATGATAATTCTGAGTTTATATCTCGTAATTCTGATTATATGATAATTCTGAGTTTATATGATAATTCTGAGTTTATATGATAATTCTGAGTTTATATGATAATTCTGAGTTTATATGATAATTCTGAGTTTATATGATAATTCTGAGTTTATATGATAATTCTGAGTTTATAT